>NC_044066.1:10150529-10228029 GCF_902167405.1 Gadus morhua | reverse complement strand
GGTCGAGGCTCCATCCTAGAGGTTTATCCTATATGTTCGAGGCATGTAGCCCACCCTTGTCCCGGAGTCGGGTCGTCTCCACAACACAGCTCCTTCATCCTGCGGTTAGGTTTGTGTGTCAGCAGGATGGCAGGGGCATACACTCCTGGGTCTCACCTGCAGCGTAGCCTAACATCAGAGCCTTGGACCCGGGGCGGCTCATTGGACAAGGACACCGACAAAAGTCTGGTTATAAATTCAATTAAATGAACTCAACTGAAGTCCCCGGCTGATACAAAGATTAGTCTGCAAATATTTGGCAAAAAATCTTAAAGTAAAGATAATTGACCTGAGAATTGCTTGTTGTGAATGAGGAGAACAACATAATGGAAAATGTTAAAGATGGTAGATCACGTGACTCATGACATCAAGGCCTGACAACGAACCCTGAACACGCTATACAGTCAAGGTTCAATGTAATATGCATAGCCCCTTGTTAAAAGTAAAAGTCTCAGAGGGCTTCACAAGCCCCGCATTATACAAAGTCCCCTAGCTATAAGTCCTCTCTTGCCACAGTATAGGCCCTCGCTACACGGCGCCCCCTGGTGCCCATTTGTTCCAAATGTCCACGTGGAGCCCTTTGATCACGTCTGCCTCGGTCAAACACTCGGTTGGGACACATTGGTCTGGGTTGGTGTTTTCATAGGGGGAAAAGTCAGATGTGTCTTTAATGAATGGTTAGATGAGACAACAATGTGTGTGGTAGAAGTTTGGTGAACAATTTCATGAACACACAAAAAAGCGAAAACAAAACGATTCCAAAGATAGATGAGGATGGTAGAAATAGATGACGTCGACATAGATTAACATGCAACGTTGGCACAAAGGAATATAATTATTTTAGGGAAGAAGTAAGGATAGTGAAAAGGCTAATAACAATAATGATAATGGTGTGATTAAAACGTAGGCTACCACAGGCGCCTGTGGATTCAGGATCTTGAGAAAGACCCCACTAGGCTGTTTTATTCGGAACTAAACCCCGGATATTATTTAATTAGCCCCGAATATAATTTTTGGGAAAAAAATTATAAAATATATATATTTCAATATTTGGTAACAATGGAATGCATTAATTCAATTCAGTCTAGAAGTGATGAAATGATTCTAGTCACCAATGGTAGTTCGGTTATTTTGAAAGAAACATGGGGATTCCAGGGACATCTCAAAATAAAGTAGCCTAGTCCTTCTAGATAGTCCTTCTGGCAAGAGAATAAACAGTTTAAAAACATAACCATACTGTTTACCACCGCAAGTGAATGAACCTATCTTATCCCCAGTCAGATCCATATATATAAAGTTCCATTCAAGTTATTTCAGAGTAAAATGAATACAAGTGAGCATACAACTCACTTGTATTAATTTAACTCTGAAATAACCTGAATGGAACTTTTTGGGGATAAGCAGCACAGCAGTCAGGTAGCTATTTAAAGCTATAATAAACTACTTATTTTGTTTATTTAGGTAAAGCATTATGAAAAAAAACACCAACGACCAACACTCCAGCTCTGGGTCTCCCTCCTTATCCGGGGCCGAGCCATTGAGTCATATGCAAAACACACACACACACACATATATATATATATATACACACAAGCACACACAGACACGCACACAAACACATGCTTACACACACACACACAGAGACATACTATCAATTACAATTTATATGTGTAAAATTGTAATTGTCTCCTAGCAAAGAACATGAGGCATATATATGTCTCCTAGCAAAGACAAACCCATACTGTATAAAGTAGCTCTGTCCGACAGGTGTTAACAATATCCTTACAGATTTAAGGCTTGTATGTACTGGAAATGACTCTGATTAAACCTTCAGACGGACAATACTTTAGCCAGTACTAGTTGTTTCTGTTATTTTGGAAGGTGTGTCTGAATAAACTCATTCTGAATAAACTCAACACATTTCTGTCAAATACACAATCCTGTTTCCTGGTTATAGCCCTTGCACATAAACGTGCACACACACACACACACACACACACACACACACACACACACACACACACACACACACACACACACACACACACACACACACACACACACACACACACACACACACACACAGACAGTATTCAAATACAGGACATAGAAATAAATGAGCTTGCAGCAAAGCAGGTGACTCCCTCTTATATTGCCTCTCAGACAGCTCCCTTAGAAAACAGCTCGAAAATAAATGGCCTTTGCCCGGCCATATCAGTTTGAACCACTTTTCGGGGAAATAGAATAGAGGTACATAGAATAGACATAGACACGCATAAGAAAACAGTCAACAGACATTATCATTCGTAAGGTTTGCTTTCACTGGCACAGCCACCGGGTATATTGAGGTTTGTTTCGTTTCCTTATTGAAAGTACTTTTTGGTCCAGCATGCCGGTAAAAAGAAGAAGTCACTGTTGTCTGTTCTCGTTTTATAGTTCTTTGTGCTGATTATGGCTGGAGTGTTGGGAGCCAATGGAAAATGAGTTTATCAATGTGTAACAACAGGAGAGGTAGGGCCTGGTGAATTGTGGACACTGTGAACTCACAATGTGACTCAGAGCCACCAGGAACACAGACCTAATCATTTGTTTACTATGCTTACAAGAGCAAGACAAACGACTTTCTGAGGATTTATTTTGGTTCGAAGGAGGTCCCTTCTGACTCTTTAGGATCTCTAACCATGGTAAGTGTTTGGAAGTTCATACTTTGTAATTCCTTTAACGCGATAGAAGTTTAAATGTTGTTTGCCCTGTCCCTGCATGTTTCCTCAAGCAAATGATAAGCAAATTGCTGTTCTTATCTTTATGCCTCATGTTCTTTTATGAGTGAACTATTTAGTTGCTTTATATGTAAGCCTGTATGAAATACATTTACAGGCAGGTATGTGGGCTTATCTTATATGTCTTGTCTAAATGATACACAAAAAACTAAATCTGCCAATATTTGGTGGTTGAAAAAGGCTTGTTGGGTATCTGTTTAGTTATGAATATGTTTTGTTCTATAGCAGGGGTCACCAACCTTTTTGAACCGATGATACTCATCTATGTGAAGACACTGATCATGTTAATGATTTCTCACAATAATTATCAACAATGACTTAAAAAAGGTGGGAAAGAGTTGTTCAAGAATGAGTTGTGCTATTTTAGAACAGGCCTGCGGACACCTCATATTGTCCTGGTGCCCGCGGGCAATGTGTTGGTCACCCCTGTTCTATAGCAAGTTAGCACAAAGCTACAAAAGTGCTTAACAGATGAAAATAACGAAAATGGTTTACAAAACAACACAAGAAAAAACAGAGCAAGAAAAACAGAGCTAGCTGCTCAATAAAAAACATCAAGTTTAAACTGCCATTTTTCTGAATCACGTCATTGGATTGACTAAATTGCATCACTTGAATGATAAAATCAGCCAATCAATTCGGAGCACGTCAATGGACACATCCTATCATAACATTAACTCTTAAAGGGCTCCTATTTTACCACCAGCTGGGATGATGAGTGCCGTTACCTATCAGTGACGCCAGAGATATTCACCCACTTAATCTGGTTGCACAGTCCCACTTGTCATTGTGTAGGGAAAACGTTAAAGCTGCCTTTAATGGCTCATCAGCCTTCAAAAACACGTGAAGGAAATGTTTTATATACGATTGTCAAAAGTTGGAAACAAAAAAAAAGAAAAAAGTTAAATTTCTTCATGTCCATTTTGGCATATTGTTAATAAAAATATATTAAACAAAAAAAAAATACGTGAAGGAAAAAATGACAAAAAAGTGCACACCCAAGCAGTGTGAGGGTGCAGAGGTTGTTCAATACCAAGGGCTTGAACTCTATTCTCTCCTTTGGTTTTACCTCTGCATTATTTCAGGCTAATTACGAGCCTCAGGCCCCAGCCGCTGTCTCCTCCTCTAAGATGGAACAGGTGCAGGGTCAGGTGAACGAGGTCAAAGTTATCCTGAAAGACAACATCGACAAAGTGTTGGAGAGGGGGGACAGATTAGACGACTTGATGGATAAAACCGAGGACCTGCAAGCAACTGTGAGTATTGGAGTATTGACGAAGGCTGTGTACTTTAAAGTCACAGTGTTTTGACCAATAGAACTCACGAGGAATTCAATTAATAAAGAGTCTTTCACTGACAATTATGACGTTATATTTGTTTTCGTTTGCAGGCGGACACTTTTCAGAGGACGTCCACTCGCGTCGCCAGAAAGTACTGGTGGAAAAACATAAAGATGATGATTATAATCGGAGTGATCGTGCTAATCATTTTAATCCTCATCATTCTCTTTGCCACCAAAACTATATAGCAGTAGCTTCTTTTGATTTTTTTCAAAGAAACTAATTCACCAAAGGCTTAATTAGCTCAAGCATAGTTCTGAAAGAACATCAAGACTCATCACACCAATAACGAAGATATTTGTACAACTTGTGATGGACAAGTATTTGAAACTGTAAGGACTGTGATCTTTTTTAATGTAAGCATATCAAAGATGAAAGGTCGAACTGCTGTCTGACCTCAGAGCTATGTATAAAAGTGGGCATTACTGTACTCCATGAACTAACTTCACACTCCAATACTCGATCTTTGGTGCAACATAGTGATCCAAAAGGACACAACCCCAGAATGTTGTATTTATTTTTTATTATTCCACGTGTTATGTTTGTGTCCATTCCACTGTATATAAGTAAACAAATACTGCTTAAATCTGTAACAATGTATATATTATTATAACTACAATGAGGACTACGATGGCAGGTAACTGATTGAATGTTTCCCAGCACAAAAATCAATAATATCTTATTGGCTTAGCTTATCCAGTACATACTGCCATTAAGAACTGGTTGATGCAAAAAGTTGATCACTTGAAAAGGAAAGTGGTGTCTTTCTTAGTAATCCTGTTTTTTGCGCACAAAAACCCAGCAAAAAAGTCAAATCTTTGACGAATAGAATAAAATAAGGATAGTGATAAAATGATGTGATTGGAGGACCACCTCTGAATTAAAAACAATGGACTGAAAACCTCTGACTGGATTCTTGTGCCTCCTCAACACCACACGCCATCCGTTGCCCCCCCGCGCAGATTCTTCTTCTACCGCCATCTTGAAGCCTGGAAAAATAAAAACAAACAGAGATGCCTTCAGGCCGGGGATGAACGTCAGACAAGCAGGGCCTCAGCCACAAACCATAGGAACCCCCTGTATTTATCAAGGTCAATAATCATAGAGGAGAAACTGAGGACCACTCTTAGAACACGTTTTAAGATTTTAAACCACCATAGTTAGTCCATAAGCTAGAAATCCCAGCGTACAAAATGGTAGTTGTCAAAGGAGGCCAGAGTACTCAATTGAAGTACTTATTTACTAAAAAAGATACACATTTATAAAAAACATTACATGCAAATTTCTGCAGATGTAGCGGTACTTTCTAGATTCGTCCGTGTTTTACATATATTAAAAAAAAGAGAATTTGTTAGAGAGGGACATTAACAAGGTTTAAAAGAGAGCGAGTCTTTTCCTCTTTCCTGTCAGTAACACAAAGCAAAATGACAAATACAGGTACAATTACATGAACCAAGGCTTCGTGTACACGTCCATGTACCGACCAGGTTTTAGCTCATGGACTACAGGCTATTACTGCTACAAGTGGCGCTAAATAGAGAAAGCAAGCATTTAAAAAAAGATACCATTAGGAATACATTGTTTTGAATTAAGAAAAAGCAACTGGAAAGTCCAAAGAATGCTGTACGTCTAGAAAAGCAAATCAGTTATATAGTTAACCATTACATCTGGGGGAAGGGATTGGCAGTACAAGGCCTGCAAAAAAATTAACAATTACATACGATTACTTAATTCTTTTTTTTTTTACATTTACATACAATAAAATAAATAAAATACAACAGCTCAAACTGAAAAGAAATGACAACGTCAAACTGGTGGGGGGGTTTCTCCCCTCCCCCCAGAATTAAAAGAAAAACAAAAATCATTATTTGTGATTTCAGTTTAGAAATGCGGATACAGGGTGTAGGAGGACCATACCAAATGGCGGCATTCGAGAGCCTATGCCTCTCGTACCCCGTCCGCACTGAGCGGGCACAGAGTATCTGGGGGTGGAGCTGGTTCGCCTGCAAGGAATGTCCGCTGGCAGGTACAAACAAGGTATGTGAGAGTTAGGAGACAAAACACACTTCTGGGAGCTCTTTCTGTCATTCTTTTTCCATCCTTAACTTTTTTTGGGCTTTTGGCATCCATTTTACTGTAGTAGTAGTAGTAGTAGTAGTAGCAGTACGTTACCTGTTAACTCTACAGTTAAAAGAAAGACAACACAAAGATGCACAACGACAGCAGCAGAAGGCCGGCTATGTTAAAAACTAGTTGTCAAGCACATGAGGGTGCGGAGAAGAAAAAACACAGGCAGAAAATGAATTAATCAAAACGGCAAAGATAACACGTTAATGTTTTACCGTACGACAAATATAAACATGACGTGTTTCCGTCAAACAGACACGACTATGACTGGGAGGGGTTGGCGGTACGGCCGTGGGGATGGCACGTACCTTCTTGGAACAGGTGTGGCCGTGCCGTGGCGTTAATACGGTTTGTAGCTGTTCTGGTGGCCGCCTCGTCGCGGCGACTTGCCGTATCCGCCCTCCGGATCTGAACGGACATTTTGTAAAAGACGTTGACAACATTTCCGTTGGCGCAAAAAAAATTACCAGATTTTTCCGTCTCCCTCTCGGTTCCAGAAGCACGACTTACTGTCGTAGTCACCGTATCCGCCGTAGTAGTTGTTGTAGCCCGAGTAGTCGTATCCTCCGCCGTAGCCGCCGTAGCCCTGATTGTTGTAGCCGTAGTTACCGTAGTTTCCGTACCCTTGGTTGCCATAGTTGTCGTAGTCCTGGTCCCAGTGTTGACTGGGTCCTGTAAAGAGAGGCACTGCTAGAAGAGGAATCGATGCCTGAAGCCTGAGGCACATAATCATTTGACCTTTACTATAGTATAGTGGAAATAACAGCTTTGAATACACTAATCCTTAAGGAAAAACTGTTGCTTGATCACTGGTCTAACATATGAAGGCAATTGTTATAGAGAGGAAAAACAACCAGAAATGAGTGAAAAATGCAATTTGAAGCGATGAATCTGGTTTTAGTCATGGTTTACAGTGGGCGGTAGATTTACTGACCCCCTCTTCCCCGAGGTCGGGAGCCGTAGCCCCCTCGGCCCCCCCAGTGCTGCTGCTGCTGGTACTGCTCCTTTGACATCGCCACCTTGATCTCACACTGAACAAGTGAACAAGAACACCACCCAGGTTACAACCCATCATTCAAATAGAAAGTACCCAACGTTGATGAATGCTGTTTTTTTCTGTCCCATATCATTTCGTTCACAATAATACCGGCATAACTTTGTACATAAGATAAAAGTGGCTCATCATGATATTAAAGTTTTAGCGGCATGATCACGTGTTGATGCATTTGCAATGCATATTACTCAAGCATGCAAATAGCCTTCAGCTTTCTGGTCCCCAGAATGAAACAAGCAGCCTGAAGGCAAGAGCAGGCCGTCAGCCTCTGACGATGGAGTTATTTTTAATGACAGTTCTAATGTCATTTAAATTCTAATGACACCATTAGAACTACTTTATGTTTATTTTTTTGATTTATGTTGCCCCTATTTGCACTAATAAATGCTACTGCAACTTCCAATAAATGATTGGGCAGTATTAATATCATCATGAATATCGTTTACGCAAATTACCCTTCAGTATTATTTTAAGGCTGTGTCCCCAACCCCTTGTTCAGATAATAATCACTAAAAACAATACCTTTCTTTATAGTACATATCAAAATACGGAAAAACAGTACAGCAAAAAAAAGATCAAGCAGCATGGATATCATTTACAATAAAAGTGAGGGAGGGAGAGTAAAAGCTTTCCGACAACGCATTTAAAAAGTGAACAGATGGGTTTTAAGAAGACGAAAGAAAGATAACCAAAGAGCATCCACAGCCCTTGACAACCCGCTGCAAGGTGCACAAACCATGTACAACCTTCCTTTTAGTGCGACCCAAGTTTGTTTCTTAATTTGCAAATCCTATACTACATGTAATTTCCCTCTCTTCAACCTTCTGTCCTGTCGATCTTCACTTAAACCCATTAGAAAGGCACAAAGGTCCATGACACTCGAAAAAGGCCTCAACCAGACTTTTAAAATGTATGTAAACACCTTGACCCGATGTACTTCTGACCAAAATCGGTACATGAACGGACAAGCGAGATCGGATAAGAACACCTAGATAACTCGATCATAGTCCGATCTCTGCCTGCATGTAAACCCGCATCGTATCTTGTATGGGATTTCGCGTTCTGCGCATGCTCGAGATCTTGCGGCCGGGGGACGTGAGCCGGAAGTAGAAGGAGACGGTAGTCATGTTGTTGTCGCCATAGACGTATCAACAATTCGTATTTCTTTATAAATATCAATATTTAATTATTTTTTTTATATGTTTATGGTTGTCGCCGTCGGGAAACGAGAAACGGCGATTTATTTAAAAAGGTGACGCAGAAGATGGAAGCCGGTTTCATGCCGTTATCCCCTATAAGAAGTGTATCATCATCAACATGCATCCAGTACACACTACGCTTCGATTTCACCCAAGGCTGAAATAAAAGTTCATGTTTTCCTAAACGTTGGTCATCAACAAGGTTGTAAAGCACTAACTTCGTCAATATTAAAAAATAAATACAAAAGCACTAACTTCGGCAATATCTGTCAAAATAAACGTTTTTTTCTTCTGACGTGTATACGATCTTTATTCATTCATTGCGCCGCGACAGAACTGACGGGGATATTCTCTGATATTATGAATCTTAAAGAGTCGGGTTCTCCAACTCTCTGGAACTTCCACAACAAAGACTAGTAGTGGGGGTTATCTCGGCCATGGTGGAGAAGGAATTGGGGGAAAGGAACTTTGGCTTTGACTCTCTGAAGTCCAGATTGAAACGCTACATGGAGGAGAAAGGGATTGTTGCCGTATGCGGGACAGCTGTCAGTTCACTTCGGGTCCATGTCATTTCTCCAACGCTCCATTGTTCTGACCTCTCGGTCGTATGCGGACTCCTCCGGCTGGACTCCTCCCGCTGCTCCACCGCCAGAGGAGTCCGCATACGACTGAGAGGTCGGAACAACGGAGCGTCAGAGAAATGACATGGACCCGAAGTGAATTGACAGCTGTCTGCTGAAAACATCTTTCTCGAATGCCGCCTGAGTTTGTTGTTGCTGGGACGTAGAGGTAAACCGGAAGTGGCTCTATAACCACTTGTTGAAAGGGCAAAAGCACCAACTAGGGTAGCGGATTCAGCCATGCTCCGGCCATTATCCGATCTCTTAAAGGCCGTGTACGTTCGGATAATTGACACGGTCTGTTCGAGTAGCAAAATCGGTATAAGGCTTAATCCGATCTAGCTGTCCCTTGTAAACGCACTGACTGACTTAAGGAGGAGCGTAAGGAGAGCTGGTGCACCTTGCTGAGGCCGATGTTGTGGTACTTCTTCTCCATGATCTGCTTCACCGTCTCCTCCTCTTTGAACGTGATGAAGCAGAAACCTCTCCGCTTGTTGGTCTTGTTCTCCATCGGCAGCTCTACGGCCTCCACCTGTTTAGATGTTACAACCACAGCAACCCTTCAGAGGCAGGGGGTGTTCCTTAACGACGGGATTGATGAGAACAAATACGTTTTCAAATAAGGCCTAACACCTTTGAAGTGGCTTTAAATGGCTAATCAACCTAACACCATGTGGTAGCCTAGAGGCCCTTTAATACTGCATTCCTTTCCCTGCGTTATACAACTTTCTATCCTGCAGTGCATTCTGGGAAAATGCACTACCATCAAAAGACACATTAGAGAACTCATGATTAGCCTGCTAATGGGATACAGCCATGATAAAACATGATGTATATTAAAGATATCCCTGTGTATATCTAGGCCTACCTCTCCAAAAGCACCAAAGTACTCCCTGAGTTTCTCCTCTGGGGTGTCGGGAGAGAGACCGCCCACAAAGACCTTCCTGATCGGCTCCTTGCTCTTCATGGCTTTGGCCTTCTTGGGGTCGATCACCTTCCCGTTAAGTTTATGATCCTTCTGTGTGACCACCTGAACAGCAAGACGCACCGGTTATTTAGTCAACACACAGTCACACACTCGAAATCTGTCCATTTGTGTAAAAAAACTCACATTCACATATGTAACAACAAATGGATAGCGCACTTGTTAACACAGGCTATCCCTAGACAGTGTCCTAGGCTATCCCTAGGCAGGATAGGACCTGGGTGCGATCCCTTGAGCAAGAAGACCCCTACCTGCTCCTCAATAACAGGTAATGACATGCAAGTTGCATTGGATACATAGTCGTAAATATGACTGAATATTAGAACAGTTGGAATGTCCCCAAACTCGTAATATGCCCTATAACTAGGGCTTGGTATTGCCAGGTACCTCACAATTCAATTCAATTTGATTCTTTAGGTCTTGATTCGATATCGATTCGATTTGATATTGATCCGATCGATTCAATAATACGTGCAGATGACAAAACCTAAATATTATTTAGAATGAACCATTTCAAAATGAATTAACCATTTGATTGTGCTTTAACTAGCAAAAGGGGAATACAACTTTGTATGGAATTGTTCCTGAGCTAAACTTGCAGCATTAAAGTAATAATCATAACATGGACAAATGTGAAAGGGCATGTACATTTACGCAAACTTGCATGTAGATTACAATGACTGAGTATGCTTCTTCTTTTTTTAATGGAAATAATTGATTCAAAAAAAATCTGAATCGAGAACAAATAAATTGCAGTGCGTTGTTGAATCGATATTTTTACCCAGCCCTACCTGCAACTAATAAAAAAAAATAGACCTTATTGTTTCTGATTGCTACAAATACTCCTCTTTTCATAACCCTCTTTTCAACATGCACCACCAAGAGTAGTAGTACAAGTGACTGAATCCATGCTATGTTCGTTCTGAGCCTCACCGGGAAGTCGCTTTGGGATAAAAGCCTCGTCAAAAGGACTAAATGTGAAGAGTCAATGTAAAAAGATATGCATGACGCAGGAGTGAAGCCCCCCATTCACCTTGTCAACACTGTCCGCCTCCTTGAACAGCACGAAGCCGAAGCCCCTGGAGCGGCCGGTCATAGGGTCCAGCTTCAGAGTGCAGTCCACCACCTCTCCGAACTTGGAGAAGTAATCCTTCAGGTCTTTCTTGGTGGTGTCCCAGCTCAGCCCCCCCACAAACATCTTCCTGTGGAGATAAGAATCGATGCATGAGGATGAACTGGTGGAGAGGGAGGGATGATGGCGGTGTTGGATGTTGGTTTGAATTGGAGGCTTTTCATTCTGAACCACTGTGCTTGCAAAGGGAGAAGAAACTAAAAACATTCAATGGAAAACTAAGCTTGGGAATTGTCCAAAAAGTTTGAACTGCAACAGGGAATATAAATGTAGTTGAGGAAAATAGACACAGGGTAAAGGGAATAATATTATTAATGGATATACAGTTAAATTTCCTCCCTACATTTCCTTATTCCATTATGCCGAGCTGGGAGGAAACCAAAATCTATATGATTGACATTGCATGTTGAATAGGCATATTCGTATTATAAGACATGTGCAAGTCTACTCATGAAAAATGTTCAGGTAATAACAATTGATGCTTGACATGTGTGATGATTGACATCGTCATGGTAGCGCGTTTTTGTTGTCACCACAGGTGGCATTAAAAAAACCGTTGGAAGGATTACAATTTACTGTTTTCATTAAAATAAGACACTTAAACAATCAACCACCTTCCTTCAATTGCCCCTTATAGTTTTCGCATATTTCAACATTGTGTGAGTGCAGACTGTTACACCATCCTTCGTTCATAATACCGGCACACTCGCATTTCAGTGGACATAGCCGTATTCCTCTGAGTGTTTAGATATGACATTGCTCTAAGCCGGTACTAACATTTCTTACATGAATGAGTCGACATATAGTTGAACGTTAAGATAAGATATGGCTCTCAGGTTAACATGTCTAACATGACGTCTAGTTTCCTTACCCTTGGTCCTCTTCGTTTTTGCTGGCATCAATTTTTGATCCCTCGGACTCGGCCCCTGCTAGGCCACTGTCAGCCGTGGCAGACATTGCTTCGTCGTTGCTCGCCTCTCCATCTTCCTCCATGGTCATCATGGTCGGGTCATCTCCGAATTCAAGGTCCTCCGACATGACAGGCTGTGGTTGTCCTCGGTGATGAAGAACCGCCTCTGTTATTTAGGATAACGACTAATAAAGACTGTCGCTCCTTGTGGCTCAAGTTAGCAAAATTAGGGACCTGACAATATGCTGCGGTTGTCGGTTAATGGTTTTGTACGTTTAAAAGACGGAGCTGTTAAAAATAGGTTTTCTTATTTAGAAGCTGATATTTAATATAATTAGGAAACTGGAACTCAACTACCATATTATCCGTAAGGTTTTCCTCTTCTCTCCTCTTCCTCAGCTGCCGTCAGTTGATGATTCTAAACTTTCAGGTCCGTCACCGCCCCCTGGTGGTTCAGGGGTACAATCCTTTGTATTTTCAGACATTCGCTTAAAAATGCGAATTACTTTCTTAAAAAACCGACTATCAGCAATTGTCACTTATGTGTTTTGCTTATAGTCATATCATAAGTATAATTAATAAGTATTTATCAATTATTATTATTATTATATATTACAATTATGCTCCACATTATTTTGCAAAATATGTCCTAGATGCCTCCCTTCTAAATTGTATTTAGATGGGATTGGGATGATTTCAAACAAAGTTATCCAGATAGGTATATATATCAACTAATAAAATAAATGAATCTCTGGCAAATTTGACCGACACTGTTGTACAACTGCATAAAATACTTTCTGAGGCGTGACTCTAAATTACACAATACCCTGGCCTTAACGCCTGCAGCACCCCGGAGTGTTTCACTGAGGTGAGCTGAGGGTGAAACACTTATTCAGATGACAGTTGACCCCCCCCCTTGCACAGTTGAAGTCCGCCTATCTCACCGTCACAGACGCACCCATTCTCTGTGTGGTGTCTGCAGTCAGGTCCCAGCCTGTGCCGACTAGCTGCAATGCTATATCCATAGATAGGCCTTAATACCATTAGGAACACCGCAGGACGGGCTTCGCTGTGAGCACGGTTCGGTTGGTACGCGCTTTCACCCTCGTCTTGTCATTACAGGCTAACGTTTTGACGCCCAGGCTAGCGTCAGCTAAGCTAACTAGCTGCAGATTCTTTCAGAAAACATGGCCACTGTGGCGATTCCAGCAAATACCACAGCACTGTTGCTGGATATTGAGGGGACAACAACACCGATAACCTTTGTTAAGGTAAGTTTCTATTTTTGTGACGATCACATTGCCCGGGGGGCCTTGTTAACCCACAGTGGGGGACCTGTAGTTTCCATTGTATCCCACGTTTTTGCAGAGTGCCACCATGCATGCACGCTGCTTTTGAATGACGTTAAGCTCTTGCTAGTACTGTCCTTAATAATAATACTATATGTATACATAGGGAGACATTAGTGTACGGTTAAAGCATGGGCATGCCAATGGCAGTTTCCATACCGAAAGGGTCGATCTGCAAAGAAGAGGCGCATTGTTCTGCACAGTACAAATACTGGTTAATAAAAGGCTAATGGAACAATGACTGTCAGGCCGAGAGCTATCATCTGCAAACAAATTCAAAGTCTGAATTTAGAGGAACCTGTCTATGGGGTAATATTGAAGCACTTCCACAAGCTTGAGAAAGCATTATATAATGGAAATTAAGAAACGCTAAATGTTTTTAAAAAATGTATGTTGGATAAATGTATTATGCATCTTAAGACTTGCCACTGTGCAGAAGTGGGCGAAGCCGTTACAAGCTGGCCAGGGCATTCATGCTCTGGAGGTCGTCGTTTTTATATGGTTTCTGAGATAAGATAAAATGCTTCCAAAAAATCGATCAAATCAAACAACTGCATGTTTGTACTTGCAGGATATCTTATTTCCATACATCAGAGATCAACTTGAAGATTATCTGTCAACCCACTGGGAAGAAGATGAGTGCAAACAGGATGTTCATCTTCTAAAGAAACAGGTAGAGTTGTTGGAGAGACGGGCAAGTCATATTAACTATTCACCAGCTACCATGGCTAATGGAGGTTGGACATTAATAATTCATAATATTAATAAGAATTAGTCATTTCAAAATCTGTAAACTTCAACACACATGGATGTTCTTAATTCTTTCTCCATTGAACAGTTGATCTTTTGTACATATCTTTCTGAAATTCCATACATTCTTATCATAGGGCGACCCAAGTGGGACGCTCCCATCCCTTGCAGTGTCAATGCTATACTCCACCATTTTAACTCTACAATATTCACTCCTTCAAACTAGCATTTTAACCCTTTATTTCTGTATTGAATGCAGGAACCGCAGCTGTAACCAGTAAAAGCAAATGCATTCAATTTACATTAAGCCATTTAAGCCATTAAAACAGGGGATTAATGGCGGAAAACATTTAAGCCACGCATCTGAACTGGAGTAGCTACCCAAAAGTTCAAGTGCAGTGCGACCACTTTTTCAAAATGCTAAGAATAATACTATGCTAAAAGTAAAGCCTTTCCTCACGTTAGCTGGAGGAGGACCTCCGGCAGAACCGGGCGTGTCCCGTGCACGTGCTTGACCAGACGGTGCACACGGACGAGGAGAAGGCCATCCACGAGGTGATGGAAAACGTCCTGTGGCAGATGGCGGCTGACAGGAAGACCACGGCGCTCAAGCAGTTCCAGGGTCACATGTGGCGGGCGGCTTACTCTGCAGGGAGAATCAAAGGCGAGTAAGTAGAAGAGCCAGAGGTTTGCATTGATTTTTTACACAGACACAAAACTTGCTTGTTGTGGAGGCAAATTGCACTTAAAGCTGCTTCATCTAGTTTGTGTATAAACATATGGGGGGGAGGGGAGTAAAGTTATTTTTCGATACACTGGAGAAGTTGTTATTTTAACAGATTATTTAATTCACAGATCTCTAAATATGAATGATTTTGTGACTCTGTGTTTGTTGTGGAGTTCAGAGCTTTGCATCTGTTTATGTATATATGTGCTGCAATTTTTGCTTCTGCTTTCTGTCAGGACGGCGGTATTTAAAATTCATGCATGAATTTGCATGAATCCTGGTGAGTTCCGATGGTGTAACCGTAGGGTTTTGTTCGTGTGTGTCGTTACCAACAGAATGTATCAGGATGTAGTTCCGTCTATTAGAAGTTGGAGGAGACACGGCCTGAAGGTGTACATCTACTCCTCTGGAAGCGTGGAGGCCCAGAAGCTTCTGTTTGGATACTCTGTGGAAGGAGATGTTTTAGATGTAAGTCGGCTTGCAGCACGAGCCATACACCCGACACAGTCATTCCATTCATGAAGAGGAGCGCTGCATATAGACAAGCGTTTATGTTCAGATTGTGCATATATTTCACAAGGTCATGAACATCTACACCTTGCATTGACATAGATCATTGATAAGATGCGCTAAGCCAAAGAGTCGAGGAAGATAATCAATGTGAATTATAATGACATTATATAGCGCGTTTTTATATAATGACGGATGTGAAGATGGCATCATTGTGATTGGGAAGTGCATGGAATTAAGCTACGCTTGCGTTGCGTTTTTGGGTGAATTTGGGGTAGGCTGAGAACACTAAAACCATATGATAAAAATTACGTTGACTGCCAAAAAAAGTGCTA
This sequence comes from Gadus morhua, assembly GCF_902167405.1. Classification (NCBI taxonomy): domain Eukaryota; kingdom Metazoa; phylum Chordata; class Actinopteri; order Gadiformes; family Gadidae; genus Gadus; species Gadus morhua. The sequence continues at coordinate 10,212,172 of NC_044066.1, read as the reverse complement.
TACGAATGACCTACTTTTTAGTTAAAAGGATTTTCGTTATGCATAAGAGGTTAAATCCAAACAAAAAGTGCACCAGTCAGTTGAATTCCTTGGAAGAGCTGGGTCTCTGTTTTCTTTAATGAATACAATGTGTTCTCAGTTTTTTATCTGTTGATGTTCTTCTTCCCATGGCAGCTTTTCGATGGCCACTTTGATACGAACATCGGACTCAAGGTGGAGGGTAAAAGCTACGAGAGGATCGCTGAACGGATTGGTTGCCCGCCTGAAGAAATCACATTCTTGACGGACGTCTCTAGAGGTGGGGGCCAGTGTTTTAGCTCTCTCTGTAAACTTTATTTACCAGATAATCTGTTCATTTATCACTTGTGAGTGACTCTGCCTTTTTGTTCAGGCGTTATTAAACCTACACAGTGTAGTGGTTTTTCTTTTTTTCAAAATGTTTTAAGTATGAACGGATACATCCTAGATTCCACCCGAAAAAAGTACGAAAATGTACACACGACGTCAACGGCTCAAATAACCCAGGGGGATTTGTATTCCTCTCTCCTAAATCAATTTGTTCTAGGGAGGAAATCAAGTTTCAAAATAAAAAGCGATGACGGCAGCAGAAAAAAGATGCCCAGAGTGCACATTTTAAGTCCACTGTTGGCTTTAAATCCTGCCACAGCTGAGGTCTTTCTCAAACAAGCAGTTTCTTACTCTTTACTAAGTAACACTTTAGGGATGGACCGATACCCTAGTTTCTTAGCCCATACTGAGATTCATAAGCCAAATTGGGCCGATACATGACATGCATATAATGTATAGTCTCATCAAAATAGTTATCCCTTTGTGATATCACTATGTAGAGGTGTCCAGCAGCCAGAAGGGCTGGATTTATAGACTGAAACAACTGGTAATCTGCAGCCAGTAAGTCAGTCCGTGCATACATCTGAGTGGACACTAATGACTTTGCCGTTTTGAAAATCTGTCATCACAAGTGGGAGTGTTCAGTAAGATGTTTGCTGGATAGATAAGCAACGTTTGCTACAGTCCACTGGGTAGGCTGGTAGACTGATCTATCCAGCACACATCTAGTTGGACACTCCCACTTGTGATATCAGAAGAGGCCGATTTTTCAAAGCGCCTTGTAACGGCTAATCACACCCATACCTGGTGGTATAATGTCCCCTTCGATATCGGCCATTTTAGTATTCCATATTTTGGCCAATACCACTGATGTCCATCGTTGGCCCATGCATAGTCATTACTGTGTGTTTAACGTCTGACCTCGTTTTTCCCTGGGTGCAGAAGCAAAGGCGGCGGAAGACGCAGGGATGAACGTGGTGGTGGTGGTGAGGCCGGGGAACCTGGAGCTGAGCGAGGAGGAGCGGGGCCTCTACACACTCGTCACTTCCTTCAACCAGCTCCAAGTCCCGGGGAGCGTTTAACACTGACCCCTGGGAGGGAGAGAGAGGCTCGGTCTCCACGACCGCTAACCTCTCTCTCTCTCTCTCTCGTACTCAGTGACAGTCAAGATCAAACCAAGGGGACTACTAGCCACGCCTGGAACCCATCTCTAAGGATTTTTTTCTTTTTCTTTTTACATGATCGTCCTATTTAAATGTATGAGCACCGAATTCTTAACCTCAGAGTTAAGAAAGAAAATGGACCCCGGGTCCGCAATACCCTCTTGTGCCATGTGTTTAGTAGAAGTAAAAAAATAAATAAATTGTGAGTAGATTAAAGCCGTTGATAACCAACCAACCTATAGTGAATGCCCACAGCGTGCCAACTGTTCTAAATATACACCAGTATGATGGCTTCTTCAGGAGGGGTCACCTCCCGTCACACAGCAGAAGCTGAGTATGTTTGTACCACCAAGTGTTTGTCTAGCGTTTTTTTGTAATTCCCGTTTCTCTTCCACTCATGTACAGTTGTCGTGTCCTATAAACGTGTTTGAATGCGTTGTAAGGAATGTTGTCCATGAATAACCTCTTAAGAAATATTTTAATCCAGTTACGCAAACGGCATTGCATTTTCTTCTGATACTGATGAGAAAACAGATGCACCCAACAAAATAAAAGCGCACACACTTCAAAATGTATTTAAATGTGCTACTTGATATATGACAGTGATATCTGCCTAAGATTCGCCCTAATGTAATGGTTCTGTACCCGACGTCTAAATCCTGACCATACATGATTTGACGAAACCTTCCAATAAATGAATTGTATACTGAAGTTCTGTATTGTTGCATTGGCAAAACAATTGTGCTCATGTTGGATAATAAAACATACACTAAAGTCTCGGAGTAAATGTGGAATTGCCCACCATGGCCTACATAAAGATGATGCATAAGTCTGGAATATGCTTTCTTGAACCTGGTCTTTAGTTAGGACATTACCTTGAAGGTTGCGGTTTAACTTTGAATCTACATCTAGACAGCAAGAGGTATTTAGTTTGTGTGCTGTGGTAACTGTGGGACCCCAAAATATAAGCAAAGAATAATAAAATATACATGAAAAGTAGAAAAAATATATACATCTAGTAGGAGTGACCATTATTAATGAAGGGTTACGCTATGCGCCATTTGATCGTAAAACCCATAATGTAGACCAAACAGTCTACATAAAAAAATAGTATGCTTGAGTTGTGATACGCCAGATGATTTGAACATACCACAAACTAGTTCTCTCTTATTGGACTCAAAAGTAGCCAGGGTGATCCTGTGTTTGCATCGTGGTACCGGGGTGATTCTCCGACACCACAGAGAACCTGTCCGACAGGGTGACGGGCGGCTCTTGGTGCTCCATGCAGACGACATCGAAGTTGAAGTGGCGGAACTCCACAGATAACGTGCCGATGAAGGCCAGCAGGAACATGACCAGGCACCACTGCGTTCGCGCCCCGTGGAGATGATGACCCCGCAACATGAGGGAGAAGTCTGTCACATGTAACGTTTAGGAGCAACCGGGCAAAAATGGGATGAGTGTCATAATAGAGCATCGGTAATGGATTCGGTAATTGGTCATGGATTTTTAATTCTTCAAATCAGACGAACGACGTCAATGGGCAAACTTTTCCCGGATTTATAATGCGTAGAACTGGGTACATGTTGTAGAGAAGGTTTTTTCACAGGTGAATGAAGCAGTACTCTCTTCTGGTAAAACATTGCCAAGCTTGACGGGTCCCCTTTAAATCGCCCATATTTAAATCACTAAGTGTGATGTTGATAGCCATTACCCGCCATTTCATTTTCTCGTTTGTGACATCATAAGTGCAAGTGTGTCTACCCAGATTTATGATGAATTAAGGACCAACCAGGCCACAGAGTGGCCTTTACCAGCTGTAAGGTTGATCTATCATACATTCTTGCTGCATAGACCCATAGGGGGCCTTTAAGTTGAGTCACATAACCAGACATAAGGCATATTCAAAATGACCCAATAGTAAATAGGATACAGAGCAGCATGCTCAGGGTGATGGCCGCCGACAGCACGAAGCGAATGATGCCCAAGCGTCTTCCCTCGTTCCTCAGGTTGAGTCTGAGGGTGGCGATGGACTGCAGCCAGCAGAACACCGTGCCCAGGCCAAAGCTCAGGCCGGTGCCAGCGTTGTGAACGTCCTCGTCATTGGACCACTGCATCAAGAGGAGGTCGGGGTGAGGAGCCACACAGTCAACATGTGGCTCTCTCTATTGAAGGTATGGTCTTGAACAAAGACGTTTGATTGCCTCTTACTCTCTTTGTAGTTAAATGCTTACGGCATTGTTGAACAAAGGTGTGATGAAAAGGTTCCCTCCCTGACTAACCCAGATTAACCCCTTCATTCCTGGCCACAATGTTCTACTCTTGGTTCATGTTGAGCCTTGATAGAGCTGTAAACGTACTGTTACAGAACATTAATAAAACAATGTCTTAGATCTGCCTTGTAGTATGGAGGCCGCTATGTTACCTGGAAGTTGCCCACTAGTGTCATCCCAAAGGAGGCCAAAGAGAAGGTGATCAGGCTGGCTATGTTCAGCCAAGGCTTGCGTACTTTGGGCTTCAGCTGGAGGTATCTGAGGAATCCAATGAGGAATCCTAAACCGGGAAAAAATAAAGCTTTTTACATGAAAGAGTTGAAATGTGGTTACATTTTTGATTATACAGTGTCCTCGTTAGTTTTATTACACATGTAATAAGCAATGTAACAACCTGTAACATCTTGAATTTAAGATGAAACATAGTTCTGGAACAGTATAGCCATAGGCTACAATGGAACTTACTTTACACACATTCATCCTAACCCTAACCCTACTGTAGTTTCATACTGTCTTATAAAGGTATTTCATCACACAATACATAGTTGTGTAGTAAACCTGTAACAGGACACTAATATATTGAATTGACTAGTATTATAAATGATTATATTATTATGATACAAATATTAATATATATTGAATAGTAATTTAATGTAATGTATTCATTTTATTCATATACAATATAAACATATAAATGACCACTTTACCCATAAAAGCTGCCATATTCATAACTTGACTGAAGACACAGCTAGCGGGAGGTTGATTGCCTGCGATACTGAGAAAATAATATGCATTGAATACCATATTCAATGAATATGGTAGGACACCTTTATTAAATTATTCTCAAGCTAGACTAAAGCCCCTTAAGTTCTTACCTTATATACGGTGGAGATCTCTGATTATTACTACAAAATAAAAGTATTGTAAACAAATGGTTAAAAAGAACTGCAAGGCCAAGATACAGTATGATTTGAGGTGCCTTTACGTGTTTAGCCCTTACCTGCTCTGCCAACCCAAAGAGGTTATGGTGTCATATTGTCGAGCGATGAAATACCTATAGCAATATAAGTACATAGTTGCACATGAGAAATTCATCATTCCACCCTCGAAACAGGAGAAGTTTCCAAGTAGGGGCTATTTGTAAATATATAATAAAAATAATGATTTTATGCAGGAGTAGGTGTGAGTGTGTCTTTGCGTGAGTGTGTATGAGTGTGTATGAGTGTGTATGAGTGTGTATGAGTGTGTATGAGTGTGTATGAGTATGTGTGTGTGTGTGTGTGTGTGTGTGTGTGTGTGTGTGTGTGTGTGTGTGTGTGTGTGTGTGTGTGTGTGTGTGTGTGTGTGTGTGTGTGTGAGTGTCTTTATAAATGTAGGGGGTCTGTCCGAATGTAAAGGGTTACTTACACAAGTATGAGTCCAATGGCGGTGCATAATGAAAAGCATATGGGAAGAAATGCCCACAAGCTCCAGCTCCTCATCTTGCCTCCTCACAGCTGACTAACGAAACTGACAAAACCCACAAGCAGTTTGTACAGTGACATGTAATGGCAGGATAATAGACGTGTTACCTGAAAGTGAAAGCTAAACTCAATTCTGGGAAGTCAATTCCTGGCCTAAAACAACCTGGTCACTGGAGAGTAATAGCTATTAGTCAGCTCTCACGAAGCCTATGAAGAGAAATAACATCAAGCAGGCTGTCTTACCTGATAAAAGAACCTTTGTTATTCAACGCGGGAGGTTTTCAAGTGAGAGAAGCTTCGACACAATTCCTCGGCCCACATTTGGTCAGTGAAGAGCGATCAATTAAAACGTATCTTTGTATTATTTTGTCAGAGTGAGAGATGAGTGACTGGAATGTTATAGGTGGATAGAAAGATGGATACATTACCTTACCGTCAAACTTTCTCGTCATCCCGTAGGCAATTATTCTCGTTTAATATTGTTATTTTCTATCTATTTATTTATCCGTCACGTTAGCAGGTCGTCTTCATGTTTGTAGAATTGTCTGTTAGCGCTATTCCAAATTATATGTAGTTCGTTTCAGCTTCCGGTTTTCTGGTCGAGGGTTTACGCAGTCGAAGGGGATCAATTCCAGCTAACAGCTACAGAGCTCAAACTCCTGTTCGCTACTTGCAAACTGACGACAGCGCACTGGTTTGGTCTTACATTGAATAAGGCAAATGGGTCCGTTTTATTTGCTCCTCGAACTAAATACAAATTCATCCAACGTAGAAACGTTCAGGGGAAAACACAGGGGCGTTGCTAGACCTAGAGTTTTACTGGGGCACAGGCCCCCAACTGCCAACATTTTTTTTTTTACGTGTGCACAATATGAAATAGATGGATACAGAAGGTTATGTACGAGCTTCAAAATCATTGTCACTGTCATACTGTAGGCTATATTAAAGCACTGGTAAAGGTAAAGACGCAAAGATGGATTCATGAGTACCGTACAATTATATTTATTTCAACACATACACATCTCAAAGATTTACAAATAAGGTAACTGACAAATAAACAAAAAGTCTCTTTATGACCTTCACCTCTTTATCAGGAGAAGTCTACACATCTATATTTATTTAGAAGCTGTGTGGAAACAGCATAATCTTGCCAGAACGACATGTACTAAAAAGGCAAGAAACAAGGTTTAAAACTAATAGAATTTCTGACTTAAGGTGAGGTGGCTCATTGCCACCAATCAACCTGGAAAATGTTATAGAACCATCAAAGCTCTTAAATTAAACTAAATAAGGCCATACACTACTGCATAGAGCCTTTTTAAATGATAATTTTTTCACTATTAAGCTGTATCGCCGCGCCTTCATGGTGGCAAAGCGGTCAATAACGTGGCTTTGACTCACTTTGCATAGTTGCTCCTTTTCAATGGACAAAAGAGAAAGTTGGTGAAGCCTTCCTTGCCCCATGGTGGACCTAAGCCAGGTGTGGAGCCTTCTCGACACACTGAAAGATCGCTCACAACTACAACTGTTTACAGGAATTGTGAGTGCAATGATCTGAATTATCTGTGTCAGTGTTGGGAACATTGTTTGATCCAGTATGTTAAAAACACCCTGTATATCCATAATTTCCTTTTTTGTGTTAAGGAAGTTTTTGTCCACTAAAACTTCAAGTTTTGAATACAGACAATTTTTCATTCATTATTCATTTTCCGCGTGTGTGCGTGCACGCATGGTGTGTGTGTGTGTGTGTGTGTGTGTGTGTGTGTGTGTGTGCTATAAAACTACAGGCTACAGACGCTCAGTATTGAAAAACTGGTGCTAATTATATGGGCAACATTCTTTAACAGCAATCAAGTTGTCATTGTTTGTGTCAAACAAGTTGTGAATTTGTTGTAACGTTAAAAAAGGAGATGACTTACTCTGGGCTGTTTCCAGCTCCCGTGGTTTCCAACGAAACATGATCAACAAAAAAACAAGGAATTGAAAGCTGCTTACAATATGCCTAGGTTACATTAATTTCCCCTGATGGCAGCAATGTTCCACTTTCAGCTGGAATTCACGGTACATCAAAACCACACGTCTTCTTTAGATTTCAGTTCCCTTTATTTATTCACACAGTTCAGCAGCGGCATTTATTCAGAATCAGAGCCCAAATTAAAGCTGCATTTAGGGCGACTATCACTACCCAGCAGAAAAATAGATGCACTATAAATGGTTTTGTATAGCAGTCACGAACATGAGCATATTTGTGGAAATGTTTTTAATTCAGAAATCGAATAGGCTAATTAACTCTGAATTGTGAGATAAAATTCAGCATTCTGATAATAAAGTCAGAATACTTGGATAAAATCCGAATTCTGATAATTAAATCCAGCATTAAAGGTTCATTTAAGAAGGTTCTCCCCAGTCATTTGTCGCCTGGTCGCAGTGTCAAGTTTTTTTTTTTAAAGTAGTTCACTAGTCATAGCGTGCAAATAAATTGCAGTGTCAGAATTCTGAGAATTTTGTCAGCATTCAGATTTCTCAGAATTCTCTTATGCTGCAAATTAAAGCGCTACTACTAGCAAACTAGTTTCAGCGTGACTGGAGAGAACTTCCTTAAATTAACCTTTAATGCTAGATTTGCATCAACGCTATTGTGTGAATTAGTATGGTTCTCTTTCATGGAAGCCGGAAGTGGGAGATTCCTTATTTTTTTTACCATTATTGTTTTATTAACAAATTTCTCCTACAGGGGATTGATAAAGTTCTATCTAGACTATTGAACAGAAAGAAACACTTGGTCATACTTTACACACTTTACCACTGAAACATTCAGAAGAGTCACGTGGACGAATCCGTAAATAACAGATTTTTTTCATTGGTTGTTGCGTTAAATCTTACCCAGATACAGTAGGGGTATTTTCTGATTGGCTTTTATGTAGCCCCTTTCGTTTTTTGATTGGCTGGTAAGAGGCAGGCTCGACTGAAGACTCCAGAGGCAGCAGGAGATGCACTTGATGAATCCTGCCGATTCCATAGCGAGAGCGGCGCTTCTGCAGATGAATTTAATAATGATCAATGGAATTTTACTGGGGCACTGGAGACTTTTACTGGGGCACGTGCCCCAGTAAAAAGGGGCTGACGACGCCTCTGGGAAAACATAACAAGGTGACGACCTGGCCAGCATTGCCATGAACAGGGCGGTATTAGTGTATATGGGGCACTAGGTAAAGAGGTTTGGGCCCCCCTAAGGTTAATAGATAATTAGAGTAGCTTGATCTTCTAGGAACATAGGTCCACGGTCAACATATTTTTCAATGGGAGAAAATTGTATTAAAAGTAAGGAATATTCCATTCAATATTCAATCGATTCAAATAAGTATGTTTTTTACCAATTGCCCTCAGCAATTGACAAAACTGCCCTACATTCATTTAAAAAAAAAAAAGCTACCTAGAAAAAGGCATCGCACAAGAAGCCATATGTTAAATAAATACAATTTATTGAAAATATTGAATGTAGTAAATTCCAAACAACAATTCCATTTCCTTCACACTGGAAATGTGAAATTTGGTCATGTATTTTAAATATGGAACTGGGATCCTAATTCTTTCCACTGGGGATGATTACATTGGCGCATTAACCACAAATGTGTCTACATTTTTTAATTAACCTCTTTGAGAAGAGACAATATGCTAAAATGAGATAAAAAATCAAGAAAGAATTAAGATTAACACTAGAGCATATATTGCTATGCATTTACATTACCCAGGTTGGAAATAAGTTGGTCCAATAATCTGTATTCATTATAGACCTACTGGTTATAAAATAATGCAGGTAGAATTAAAGCCATGAAATAAAAGCAAATTAGTAAGGCAGTGAACGCAATAGACGTGAGGTTATGTCCCTCACAATCAACAGACCTGATTAAACTCAGGTAAACCGTATAAACCTTATACATTTTATAAATAAGGGGTCGACCCTTAAGTTAATATGATTTGTCAGACCTTCACTACCACTACCACATTAACACTCCTCATTGACATACATGCCATTTAAACCATACTTTCAACCAGAGATGTTTAAGCGATAATGTGTCTTTTACAACTTAGCATCTAGTAATGATCTTTTATTGTGTTGAAATGGGGCTCTTTAAACAGCATTAGTTTCCCAAACTGTACATATTTCCAGAAGACTTTCAAATTGATATAAAAATGCATCAACAAATCTCTGGCCTAGTAATACAAACAAAAACAAAACAGAAACATTGATATCCAATTTTACAAAAAGAATGGTCTTTCTGCAATTACACATCAAATTTTAAATCCAATTGGTATCTATATTCTTTTTTTAAAAGGAGTATTACCTAGACATGGGACATATGTGCAAGATGCACAGATAACCGATCTCTAGTTATGAGTTTATCAATGCCAAGAAATCCAGATTCATTATTCATCATTATCCTTGATCTCTTTCATACACAAACAAATTCCCTTTCATTTCAGCAAATCAATGAACAATAATCTCTTGTCATTTATTATCTTCCTGTGCAAGGAAAAATCCAGCCAAGTATAATATCTCTTATCCAATGTAACTGGCCAAACTTTAAAACTCTGAATTTATTTTTGATTGGATTGCTCCATAACATTATTCTTTTATTCAATTCACTTCAAATAAAACGATAAATTATATTAAAGTCATTTAATTTGTGCAGTGATAGCAAGCGTTAGTGTGTGGCTGGTTGCAGAGTAGCCCTTATTGTTCATGGTTCAGCATGGAGCACCAGGGGGTACCCCACTACCGAGGGTTGTAAAGACCCAATGAGTATGGCTTGTATTGGTCAAACCCTTTTTCTCACCTAACTTTGTAAGTGAGGCAATAAAAGGAACAATTGGCACACAGAAAAAAACAGTAATGATTGAAATTAATCATTTTCATGTCAAGCTCCCTTAAGCTTAGGTGAACCTAAAATAATTCCTGTATAAATTCATGGTAACACCTAACCGATTACTCTTAATCTATCTGCAGGAGACTTTCATCTCCGTTTTGGTTATAATTCTTAGACTCCGAGTTTGTTGGCTTGTGTCAGCACCACCTTGAGGACCGGCATGAAGGCAGACGTCTCGCTGAAGTTGCTGCTGCTAACTATGTGGGTGTGGATGTTGAGGCCGTCCGTGTAGGCCCTCGACTCTATGCTCCTTGCTATGTTGTGCAGACCTCCTACAATGGCTGGGGAGAGCTGTGGAGGGAGGGGTGGGGACGGGAAGGGAGTGCGATTCAAGTTGACAATGATTCATCCACTTCAACAGATTCTGCAAAACCAGCATGAGCCTATTTTCCAAAACCAATCAAATTATTCTGTTAAATTGGGAATTTGCCAACTATTCATCTTCAACTGATTCTGCAAAGGTAGCAATCATCGGATTATTTGACTTGAAATTGATTCTGCTTAGCTAGCAAGTAACTGATTCTAGCTGGTTCCAAAGTTCTAGCAATGAATTATATTAATATAGACAAGATTCATATTTACATCTGGTCACAAGGCAAGACAAAATATGACAGTTGAACAATGAGGATCTTATTCTCACCGACTGCTCTCTGAGTTTGTCATACAGGGCTTCCAAGCGCTTGCTGGCGTCATCAAGTTTCCTCTTGGTTTGCTGGGAAATCGTTCAAATTATACTTAATTCTGTGGTCTAAAAGAAGATATTGAATACATGTCATGGTTCGTGTCAATATCATTCATTCATATTAAAGACTCACAGGGTCACTAGCAACAGCCAAGCACTTCTGGATCACTCCCTCGAAGGTGGTCTTGAGCACCACATGCTCCTCTGGGATGGGCTTCTTCAAGATCTTCTCCGCGGGGATGGACTGCATAGGCTGTGGGATGAGATCATGGCAAAGGATTCAAATTAATATTAATGATAACCATATATTCTTTATTGTATAGCTCTCTTTTAAGTACTCAAAGACAATTTATAGCAAGAATAAAATCACCGCAATCAAAATGTGCAGCATGGATATCATCAAGAATAAAAGTTTAGTTTAAACTTAAATTTTGGGCAGAAAGACGAGACAATAATAAAAGTGTTAAAACATTTAAAGCAATGTTTAAATCATGTTCATAGTCTTCCAAGCACTCCCTGAAAGCGCCACTGTCATAATATCAAGTTATACAAATATGATGAAAAACCTAGTTAATGCAATAAGGTAATGACCATTACAAGTAGAACAAACCGAATACTTAAGGAATAAAAACGTAATACGCCAGAGCAGAATAAAGCTTGCGGATTCGTCTGGTTCCCAGGCTGGAGGGGGAGTATACCTGTATGTGGTCCCCCGTCGGAGCTCCAGGCGGACCTTCCACGCTGGTTTGAGGCATGGCAGGGTGACCACCAGAAGAGGGAGGGAGCTGCTGCCTGCCTGAGAAGGGGCCCTGGAAGGCCCCTTGGCCCGGGTCCATGGATCCCTGCAGAGATACGGGGGACATGGGCTGGGCCTGGGGGTCGCTGCCGGGGGGGCCCATGATGGGGGCGGTGATGGGGGCAGGTGGAGTGTAGTTCTCAAGGCCCTGCTGGTGAAGAAGGAGGATGACAGACACTGTGTTTCGATTGGTTCATGATCAGAGCATTGCCTTGACTTTCACTGGCTGCACCATTCAGGGAACCTACCTTCTTCTTTGTTCCTGCTCTGTTAAGAGCAGGAGGGTCGTTCCAGCCGTTCTGAGGTCCTACAACAACAGAACGCCAAAGATTATTTATTTCCTATGGGGGTCTGTTTTGAAATAATGCAATTCTAAGTAAAATAATTGTTATTTTATTGATGGGGGTAATTCAATTTTTTTTGTAGATTTTTAACGTGTAAATAAATATAATGACAATGTTTTTGAGTAAAAAATGAATTACAATTATAAATGAGAATAAATATGGTACATCCTATGTTAGTGAAGCTATTTTCATTGATCTGTTGTTAAATCAGGACCTGCAGAAAATCTGTTTTATTGTAGACATAGTTCTAAAAGATCATTTCCAAAAACATCTCTTGATATAACCTCTTACCTTCAATGACATTATTCTACATGTCCACTTAAAAATACTGCAGGAATGCAATGGATTGATTTAACTGATTGCGGTTTTGCACAAATGGTCAAATCAATTTAAATGTATTGATTTTTGTTGACTCTGTTATTTCTCTGTTCTCAACCATGGGGCCAATATCAAACCACTGGCTTAGTCCCCAGTGTCTGAACTTTCAGATCTGCGCTTGGAGAGCCGTGGCAGACCACTAGACGAATGGGGGGGGGGGGGGGGGGGGGTTCAGGTGTCGTGCTAGAGACCAGCGGTCAGCCTGTGTGTACCTGGTCCTCCAAACGGTGATTGCATGTATGAGACAGGCGATCCAGGCCCGCCATGTTGGAACGGCGTTCCGTGGGCCAGAGGACCGGGTGCATAGGTAGGAGACGAAGAGGCGGAGGAAGAGGTAGGCGCAGTCGGAAAGTAGGGTGCGTTGTACGGAGGAGAGCACGACAGAGGCTGGTATACGGGAGAGGGCCCGGGGCCCGGCTGCATATACTGAGAGCGGAAGCCAGGGGCCGGAGGTAAGGAGGTGGGGGAGGGGGGGGCAGCTAGAGAAGCTGCAGGGTACTGGAACGGCTGATAGTTGGGCCCGGTCCCTGGCGCTCCATAGTGGCTGACCTGGGCTACGGTGACACGAGGCGAGGACAGATGCAGTTAGTAGGAGGACACACACAGGGCCGATAGAGGCCGTTGGACTATCGAGCTAGGCGCTCGCATGCTAGACATGCAACATGCTACTATGCTATACATGCATCATGCTATCTGGGACATTAATTATTGACACCATGCAGTGCCATGCTTTATAACATTGCAAGATCATCATGCTATAAAAACGGAATACATGCTCGGAAGTGAAAAGTGAAAAGTAATTTCTAGCAGGAGTTCAAAACTCTATTGAACGCCTGCTATTGATAAAATGATATGCTAGGATGAAATAATTTTAGTCTTAAAATAGAAAGCATTTTTAGGAAAAGGAAAATAAAAGGTTTCTTGACATTGTGGGAGGTACCTCGTGATGGTTGCGTTGTATTCAACATGACTTTTAACTAATACTTGGTTCATAACACTTGCCTCACAACACTACAAAGCTAGAAGGCGGTCTAAGAATAATAAATATCCCCTTAAACCCAATCAAACCTTCCCTTCACATTACCACTGCACCAACATGTTGTGTCGCCGGGGTGGAACGGACGGATGACATGAATGGAGACTTACGCTGGTACTGTTGGGCGTACATGTACCCTGGAGCGGAGGAGGGCGGGGGGCCGCCGGCAGCCGCTGGGCCCGGGGCGGGCATCCCGTGCGTGGGGTTGGGAGGAGGCAGAGGTTCGTTCTGCGGGGCACAGAGAGAGAGAGGCCATGTGATCCATGAAACCCAATCACTCACATTAGGAGCCTTGTGGGGCAGGTTGACCTGGGGGCTGCCGGCGGTGAAGGCAGGTCGTGTTTACTGGTTATATCGCTGGGTGAATCCCGTTCCCCAGTGAGGTCTACTGTGGCTCTACTGTGGATAAAAAGACGATGCATTTCATTTTCCTATTTCGTATTTGTTACGCAGCAGATGCTTTTCATCCAAAGATACGTTATGTTGTTAATGAGCAAGTGGAGGCTAGGGGTATCTTGCTCAGGGATGCCTGCAGACATTGGGCTTTGAAACCACAACAGTTCGTTAGGGGGTCAAACACCCCAACCTCCCGACGATCCTGCCCCCCATTAAGAGGCAAAAGTCAACATTAAGGAGCTCACAATTCTCTGTGACACAGCCAACAGTGGGAGGTGTAGATCTACAGTGCAGGTCAACAGGAGGGATGTCGTTGGAGTGAACAGATGTTGGACGAGGTTAATCCTTTGCGGTCGGTGGTTAGCATGGTTGCACATGAATCATGCAGAATGTAAGGATGCATTGGAGTGAAGCATGGCAGTGACTGATTGAGGAAGGTCTGACACAGCATTTACTGGTGGGCTCCATAGAAACAGACTGGGGATAACTACCACAATAACAAGCATTCATTAAAAAAATCAAAATAATAATAGTAATATTCAAGCACAGGAAACAATCAACCAAATCAAAATAATATAAATAAATGCACTCCCCGGAGTGGTTAAAGGGCTCAACATTTCTCAATCTGCAGTAAGACAATAGCTTGGGCATGCCGTGTTGTTTCAGTGACAGGAGGTTGGATTTTGTATTGCGGTAGTAGCAGGAGTAGCACATGCGTGGAGGAAGGACCGTGAGGGGGGGGGGGTGACAGTGTACCTGCTGGTCGGGACCACTGGCTAGCTGAACGGGGGGGATACTGGGGAGGGCTGTGGGGGTTTGGTTACTCCACGATGTAACAGTGGAGGCAGCCCTCACCTGAACACACAGAGACACACCAGACCACACATGATGGCCACACCCCCTTGGGAAGAAGAGAGTGAAGGCCATCGCTGGGCCACACCACCCCACTGGGCCGCGCCTGCAGCAGGGCGACTCATCTGCTTGGCCAGGGATACGTTGGCATGAGGAATCCTGTCAAAGTACCGTTCCCATCCTAGTGTTTATCGGTTCATGTGCCTTTGGAAATCATGTAACTTAAAGCACTTTTTTCTTCTTATTGCATATACCATTTATTAAAATGGTAAAGTGTCCATTTTTTCTTCGTATTGTTTTTACTCTACAGAAAAGCCAACGGACTCTGGATTATATTGCGCTCTTAGCCTGGTCCATAATGAAGGCACTGTGTCCTTGGACCTTAAGGCAGGGAACTGTGCTGGTTGGACGAATGTTGCGGGCATCATTAGTATGTATGAAGATGGGCTCGAGTGATACCATTTCTTGAGTAATAGCGGCAGAAGACCATCTTATCCCCTGGAGACCAAAAGCAACACGTTTACCCCACAATGTGATCGTATGGCAATGAGGATCGACACCAATGATTGTGATGCACTACAATAGCAATATGACACAACATACAGCGGCATATTAATGAATAAAAACGGGCCCCTACTTTACCACCACAAGCTGTTACCAGCTTTGTCACAATCTTACCAGTTTGTGACATAACAAGGGGGAGTTTGTCAAATCTGCATACACCCCACTTATGACGTCACAAACGGCTCGCGTTTGAGACGGCTTGTAATGGCTGATTGGTAAAACAGGGGGCCGTTGAAGAAGTGGGCGGGGGGAGTTCGTACCGGTTGATAATACTGTGGTTGAGGTGGAGTGGAGGTAGGCTGGGGCGCCGCGGGCCCCGGGGCCGGCTGGGAGGGCCCCATGGAGGGCGGGCCCGGGTTGTACAAGGGGCCTGGGGCCGGCCGCCGCCGCCGCATAGGGGTTCTGCCGGGCCGGAATGGCTTGTTGTTGTTGTTGTTGTTGTTGTTGTTGCTGCTGCTGTTGTGGTTGCTGTTGTTGTTGTTGTGGTTGTGGTTTTTGTTGTGGTTGTTGTTGTGGTTGGCCCAATGCCTGAGTTAGACGCTTGTGGAGCTGCTGGATACAGAGGAAATGAAGGCGATGTTAAAGGACATTAATACATTAAAGTTGGATGGATTATAATAGTGTTATCAATAACATTGATTATTTATTAGAGATGGTTTCCCCATGTTTTATTCGATCTATTTTTACGAACAAATGTTTTTCAACATTTTTATTTTCACTTACCGGTACTTATCAAATACGAATATGATATTTATTATATTTGATTTGAATGCGTCACTAATCTGACACTTTTGATCCCAAACACCACTTTACAATCACACAACGAGAGCGCCAACAACCCTGAGCCAGGCCCCTCGGTTGAACCTCCGGGCGGCGGGCGGGACCCACCTGGTTGGTGCTCCCCGACAGGTAGGCCAGGGCGGTGGCCAGGCTGCCCTGGGAGGCCAGCAGGCCGGCGTACTGGCCCATCATCTCCTCCAGCAGGACGCTGCTGGCGGTGGGGGCGGCGCCGCCCCGCCGGGCCTGCTCCACGGCCCGCCGCAGCACCACCACCTTCTCCACCAGGTCCTGGAGGGGGGGGGGGGGCACGGCCGGTGGGTCACCACCGGTGGGCTCTGGATGTTTCCTCAGCTTTAATCACACCTCTCTTTTCATGGTGATTTATACTTAATGTTAGGGAGGAGTGGACAGCCAAGCCCTCTGAGGCTGTGACCGGGATTAAGGGCCAATCAAACACAATTGCCTCGAGTTAAACATATTTATTCTTGTTATCTCGTTAGCCACTCTTTTCTGGAATTCTCGATGAAAAGCAATAAAAAGTTTGATGGATTTAACCATAAATTCAAGATGTCTTGAATTTATTTAGCCTTAATCACACGGCTGTGTTTTGGGGTGATGCTATGACATTCACACTGTGTGTGCTTTGGGCCTCATGGGGACATTGGTTTCCAGCCAGGAACACATCGCACAACACATAAAGACAGACGGACGCCAACCAACGCAGCGATACAATAAAACTGTTGAACAGAGTATTCAACAGTAATCAAACAGTGAGATAATGAGCCTGAAGGGGAAATAGAATGACATGTGGGGGGGCGAGGGAAGGTGAGGACGTACCTGGAGGGAGAGGGGGAGAGTACCCTGCCTGAGCCCGGGTCCAACACGACACCACCTTCTCCACGTTACCAGCACAGATGTAGCACAGGGACGCCTGCGCCTGGAGCACGGCGTCCTGGGACACCTCCAGGCGTCCACCCAGAAGGTCTTTTCAAAATAAAAGTACCATGTTTATGGGCATCTATTGACTTTTATACTTCATAGACGAGAGACTAGTAGGCTAAAAAGCATGTTGATTGGGGATATAAACAAAAAAAGTAACTAGGTGCTTACTAAAAGTATTAGAAGGGATGACATTTGAGTAGCAGTTGAGTCAAGGGTAAATAAATAAATACAGACAGGTGCAGACTGAAACAAAGCTAAAAGCTAAAGTACTATTTAATAATGTATATTTTAATTAGGGGGAGGGAGGGTAAAGGCGTCATGCTGAAGGTAGATGTCTACAGGTTGGCTGTGGAAATTGGGCATCAAACCCAGAACCTTACAGCTAACAAAAAAAAACCCTGCTCCATCCAACCCCTAAAGAATGAATGCATGAACACGCTCCTTATCCGGCGTCTCCCAGGTGTACTGACCACAGAAGGCGGAGAACTCGTCTGGCCGGGCGTAGGTCATGACGGCAGCCAGAGGCTCCTTCCAGTTGGCCAGGTCACATGACGTCAGGATGTCCGTCCAGTCCTTCATCACCACCGCACTGATCAACTGCCGGCACAAAGTGTCAGTTATCGAAAGATTTACTGAGGGATCGATAAATGCATACTTCATGCATCCTTCATGCATGATAAATGCATACTTTAAATGCATACTTCATGCATGATATTATAATGCAACTGAAGATCTATATAAAAAACAGAAATATATAAAAGAACACAAAATACTAAATACCATAAAGATTATGGTTATGCAACAATATATGATAATGCACTGCAAATGTTTGCATATCCCACACACCAGTTATAAAAAGATATAGTTGTAAACAGAAAAAACCCTGTTGATGGAGGAAATGAGTTGCGTTAAGCTGTTTACTAACCTTGGTAAGTTTGGTGTGCGTTTTGGAGAAATACTTCTTCTGTGTTTTCTCCAGGAGCTCCGAGCCGCCAGCGATGGCCAGGATGATACTGTCGGCCATGCGGTTGTCGAGGATACAGAGGTCCACAGCCCCCTCAAAGTCTCCAGTCAGCAGTGCCTGGGTGATCAGCCCGTCCACGTCTAGATAAAGACACCAATTGGTGCTGTTAAGTACTAGTCTTGCTTTTCAGTGCTGACAATGTTAAACGCTACTACTAAGCAGCAGCCTTTAAAAAAGTGACTTCAATTATTTTTGAAAAATATAATTCTTGACAGTTAGGTACGTTTTGGCTGGAGGTCAAACTCCCTCGTCACTCCCTTGACCTAATGCATTAAATATCTATTCATAAAGAAAACCAAACGTATGTCAAATATATTTAATAACCATCATATGATACATCAAAACTGTTAAGACATGATCAAGAGATAATTTCCTGTGTCAATGAAGCACCATCTTACAACACCATACTGTTGGACTTATAGTTCAGTTGAGGACCTTTTGAATAAGAGTTCTAATTCAATTAATTCTCTAACAAAACCTAGAATTTCCTGTCTGACTGTCTGTCAGTGTCAGCCTATTTCTGTGCACATTCTGATCGAATAAATGAACAAAACGTGTGATTACCTTGGCTAACAGCGAGGTGGACGCCTCCCTGGGCCACAGCAGCAGGAGTAGGAGCAGGAGCAGGAGCAGGAGCAGCAGCAGCAGGAGCAGCAACAGGAGCAGCAGGAGCAGCAGTATCATCAGCAGCAGGAGGGGCAGCAATATCTGGGACTATATCAGGGACGATTTCAGGGACTACAGCAGAGTCCTCCAACGTCACAGGGGTCTGGTCTGCTGGCTCAGCAGGCACATCTTCTGGTAGACCCACATCCTGGAAGAAAAGGGTGGGGGTTTAATAAATAAGGATTCATTGTTTGCCGAGAAACATCCCTATTCTCTTAATACAATCCAATCGTTATCAGAATAGCATAACACCACCATGTCAACCAGCCTACCTCCTGTAGTAGTATCTCCTCCTCCTCCTCTTCCTCCAAATTGAAATCCTCCTCATCCCCCAAATCCACATCCTCCCCCTCCTCGAGCTCCTGGTCCAGCTCCTCCCCCAGGCCCAGGTCTACGGGGCTATCAGCGTCCAGGTCCAGGTCAAACTCATCCTCGGGAAGGGGGGCGGGGGCCGGCTCTTCGGGAAGGAGGGCGGGGGCCGGCTCGTCGGCCGGCTGGAGGTTTGCTGCCGAGATGAGGTCAAACACCGCCTCTGGAGAGATGTCAGCAGGGGGGGGCATGAAGCTGCTGACAGCAGGGGCCGCCACAGGCTGGAAGGCATCAGGGGCCGTCGTAGGCTGGAGGTCTTCAGGGGCCTCGGTCGGCTCGAGGGCCACCGTGGGCTGGAGAGTGGCAGGGGCCCTCACCACCGTCTCTGGCTACAGATAGAAGGAGAAAGAAGACATGTATGTTAGTTAGTGAAAGGAAAACTGAACCATACACGTAACTGGAGCAACAACAATGCACATTTCAGCACGCGACCATACGTGACAGTTACAATTCGTTAAGGTCATCACAGCAGCACATAATAGCAACATGTAAGAACAACATGGCAACAAGAATCATAGTTCCCCTATTGCCCTATGGCTGCATTTTTTTGAGAAAAAAAAAAGAGAAAAAAGAGGTTTGAAAATGGAGAGTTAATTCAATGGGATATTTACTTCGAGGCTCTGACACACGATAGCTAAATTAAAAACCACCACCACTGCCATACTTTCCGCTCTACCCCGTTGCCGCCTAGTGACGGTCTTAAAAGCAACGTATTCTCGAACCTGAAGGTTGTGCTGAATTATGTCCTGAGTGCTTGCTCACCACACTGTCTCCTTTTGGTTGGTTTTTCGTGTCATGAGTTCTAACCATTTCAAACAATCTACGGCTCTAACCGAAAACAGACTTCCTCTGTGAGGACCGTAAAGAATGAATTTGATGTTTAGGAAAGCTTTTACGTTTATTATTGGTATGAGAGGGCCTTTGAAGTGTGTTTGGTCTACTTGTACAATATGGTGAAGTGAGAGCAGTTTTGAACAGGAAATACATTTAAACCCCCCTATTTTGAAATTGCACTTCCCTGATTACTGGACGAGTAGTAGCAGGCAAATATTAAGGTAGAGTCATTTATAAACATCAATAAGCCTCAACAATATAACGGAACTATAAATTCTCCTGACGCAATCTAGTGTTGGCTAAAACTTAGCTTCTCTGTAGAAACTGTTGCGCAGATAGTTTTTGGTATGAATATATGGTACAGCTTGGCAGGTTTTATATATAAATAAATAAATGTAATATCCTTTAACTTTCTACCTTTTCAGCCATTTCCTTCAGGGCAGTGGAAATCTGCGAATTAAATAAAAATAAGTTTTAACAACATTACTCAATGCAATTAAACCCGGACACAAACATCTTAAACTTCAAGTGTTTTTTCAATACCTTTAGAGCTAGCTCCTCCTTTTTGTACCCCAGTAGATCAAGATATTGTCCACGGACATCACTGTCAAAATTAACCTGAAATCACAAGAAGATGTTCTCACTCATTAAAAATAATAAAACAACCGGAAAAACATACACAGAAAAAACATCTATTAACCAAATAAGTCGTACAAATGTAGTATACGCAGCTATTACTAAAGTTCTATTTTCTCAATATCTTATTATATTCTTAATATAGATACTACGTGAGGTAGCAGGTTTCTCGGCCACTAGAAGTGCGGTACCTTGAGGAAGGACCAGACAGTCCTCTCGAAGCCATCCTGCGCGGCGGCGATCTTCTCCTGGCAGAAGTCCACAAAGTTCCCGTTGCTCAGCGTGGCCTGCAGAAGGTCGGAGCGCTCCAGGAAGGCCGTCTCCGTGACGACCTGGCTCACGTGCACCACGTGCTTGGCGGGCTGCTGCGGGTTCGATGGTGCGTTGTCCAGGGTCACGAGCTTGCCGCCAAACTGCAACAGAGAAGAGAGATCTGTGTGAAGGACGGTATCGCACAATTGGCTCTTCAGATACTGTTGTTGTTGTTACTAGCGCTCACGTTGAATTTAGAATGCACCTAGTTGGAGGTGTGATGTTTCTGCCATCTTGCACAAAAGGAAAACGACAAAGTGTTACCATGAGCCTACTTGAAGGTTACTCCAGTTTTGAAGCATCCTTCAATTTTTCTGAGCGTCAGTTACCCGGCTTTGGATCAAAGTGTAGGGCCCTATGCAATCCGCGATAACGAAAACGCGGACGGAATCACGGAATTGGACAATAAAAACGGAATCAACAGATATTTTTTTTTTTTTTTTTTTTAATTATTTTATTAAGCAGGAAAGTATTAAAAGTAACAAAGTTACAATTTAAAACGGGCCTGTCTTAGTAAAATAACTGATTTCCAGCAGGTTCCTGTTCTTCAGCACATATAACATGCAACAGGGACAAGGCACATCAGACGTCACATTTACAATATGCAGCGGAATGCAGCGGAATTCGCCATTATTTTGGTGAAATTCAGTTTCGAGGGAAAAGGGAAACAACACAGGTGACATTAACGTCACTGAATGTTTAGCAGTCACTCGCACAACAATGTTAAAAAAAAATCCCCGGTCCACCACGCAAACAATAGGTCCCGCTCCTAACAAGAAGCCGAAGAAGAAGTTGAAGTGCCCGTAATTCGGTTCTAACCCCAAATTCAGAACCGAACAATATCCAAAACACTTCTATCACTCAGTTGTTTTGTAATATATGTCAACATACTATCGATTGGAAACGCAAAGATACGTGCGATGACCACTTGAAGTCCAAAATCCATATGAAAAACAATGAACGCCGTAGCCAGGGCACGCCCCTTCAAACAACAATTTGAGTTTATAAAAAAAGAGTTTATAAGCACTTTAATATTTATGTCATGTTTTTATTTGAAGCACTAAAAACAGTGCAATGTTGTGATGTTTTAATAAATGTAGTCTTCTATCTGATTAAATTGTATTCGTTTGCGCTTATTTGACACTCGTTCTGATGATTTTAAGTGTAAAAACGGAATTAATGAAAATTAAAACGGAAAAAACGGAATTTGGAAAAAAATAAAACGGAATTTGGAAAAAAATAAAACGGATTTCATATGGCCCTAAAAGTGTCTAAATGGCTGAACTTAAGTTGACACTGTTGACAGTTGTATTACTCACGGCGAACGAGGCTCCGACGGGTCTGCGTATCCACTTGGGGGGCTTCTTCAGGGGGTTGACCATGGCAGGGGGGGCGGGGCAGGGGGCTTGGGGCATCTGCAGCGGGGGCAGAGCCTGTCCGGTTCCAAACGGGTCCATGTTCCCGAAGGAGTTGGTGATCTGTGACGCACAGCGACACACGCAGCGACAACAGAGTCAGCGTCACAAAATTGAATTAGGTGCCTGTGTTATCAGATTTAAGGGCCTGATTTACGTTATACGACGGTTTCATAGTCCACCAGACGACAACCTTACACAGGCCCTGAAGCCAACTGTCAGTTTTCATCAATCATGTTTAGTGATTTCGCACTGAAGTTTTGGTCGACAGTGAGTACTTAAAGAAGAAGTAAAAAATAAAACAAAAGAATAAATATATATGTATACGTTGCAAATGAGCTCCTCAACATATGACGTTGTAGTGTACTATTTAATGGGATGGTTGCCTTACTTGGTCCGCTTGCCTCTGGTTCTGAGCCTGGCTGCTGCCTCCCATGATGGAATAGATGCCGATGTTGCCGTCGAAGGCTGCGGCTGACAGCACTGCCGGGTTCCTGGGACACCACTTGATGTCGAAGCACCACTGAGTGCTGGTGGGCAGCTCGTACAAAACCTGAGCAGATCAGTATGTAGATTCACGTTAGTTATTAGTTGTTGTTACACAATGTTGTCTAGTTACAAAATTGATTACATCTTCAGCGTATTGTTTTCTTTAAAGCTTTGAATCTGCCTCGAGATAAGGTACAGTAAGAATAAAGCGAAAGCCAAAGTTGGAGGCGTTTACCTCTGCAGTGTTTGGATTCCAGCAGAGAATCCTGTTGTCCTTCCCACAGCTCAGGAGCAGCTCAGGGTCCGCCAAGCTCCAGTCCATGGCTAGGACACCCCTGAAAACACACACCCCGGTTCAATCCTATCCACTCCACATTCATAGGGATTGAGACTACCAGGGGGAAGGCCTCAGACCGGTGATGAAGGTGAGGAGAGCCTACCTGGTGTGGTTCTCCAAGATCTTCAGCGGGGACGTGGCGAAGCGGAGGTCCCACATTTGGATGACGGGCATGCGGTCGTCTTCTGACGACAGGACCAGCTGCGTGGCCACCTCTGGGTTCCAGGCCAGCCCAGAACAGTGCATCTGAAAACATAACGTATCCGTCTCAGACATGGAGAAGTAGCATAAGCTGTGATAGAGCCCACCACATACGTCCCATACATGTGGTAGTAGTTAGTTGTTAGAAGATATGGTATGATTGGTATGATTATAAGCTTCTATTGGTAGGAAACCTCCTACAAGCTATTATGCTGACAAAGATGAAGGAATAAGCTATGAAATGCATAGTAGTGGTTTTATAACAAATACACTCACTAATAGAGGTAGTTGTGACAGAGAGACAGACGGACACATAGATGGTAGGATCAAATCTATCAATGAAGTAATTACACCAACTCAGTGATGCCATTACCATTTTCATAAGAGGATCTTGAATATAAACAAGCGTACCCTGTTGCTGTGGTCGCTGACTTTAATGATGAGGTCGTTCTTGCGGAGGTCCCAGACGGAGGCGCGGCCGCTGGGACTGGCCGAGGCCAGGATGTGCTGCACCTGACGGTTCCACGCCACGCAGCTGATGTCCTCCAGAGGCTACGGCGGCAAGTGCAGTACACCGAACCGGTTAGACGCATACAACAACATTCTGCAGAATTCAGCGTCTGTGTGTTTGTGTGAGAGAGTGTGAGACTGTGTGTCTATGTCTTTGTGTGTGTGTGTGTGTGTGTGGGCGTGTGAGAAAGAGAGGGCAGACACTAGGTACATTCCATTATAATTTGTACAATATGTTTGTTCACCTGAAGCTTATGCCGCAATAACCACAAAAATTCGCACATAACTTGATTTGATGAATTTCTTTAAGTGGTTTCAAAAGACAACATTACAGAAGTGACCCAAACCATTCAAATGAACTGGTTATGACGTTAGCCTCAACTGACATGTTACTGGAAGATAGGTTTACCTTTCCCAGACTGTACTAATAAAGGGTGAAATAAGGTTCTATTTAAGTTAGTGTTTTCCTTTAAAGTTAGCTTGCCTGTGCCTGCTTAGCATTGGAATGTGTAGTGTTTCTCTAATAACAAATGTTTTTCTTCACACTGACGAAGTTTGCTTTGTGTCACAATTCACATATCAACCACAGACCCATATTAACTAATCTTAACCATACATTTCGACGTGTACCTGAGTTTTAGGTCCGGGTGTCATCGGGGAGCCAAAGTTATTCAGGTCCCAAATGTAGATTTCAGACTCATTGCCTGCGGACGCCACCAGGTTTGCCTGCGCACAAAAATAATCAAAACACATTCAGACTCAAATGGTACAATTCAGAGACATGGTGAGCAACATCAGTGTGACATGAGTGAACACGTTCACATAGGGCCGTGTCGGACGTACTTGGAAGGGGTTGACATCGAGGGCCCTCACTGGCCCTGTGTGCTTGTCGCTCTGAGTAATGATGACGTCGTCGTCACCAGCCATTATTTTGGCCGGGTCGTAGAGGATGACATCGCCGTTCTCCCCACCGGCGATCAGGACCCCGTTTGGGTGACCGGCCCCGTCCATCCCATGGGGGCTCCACACCAGTTTGTGAAATCTTTGGGGGCGACAGTGTGAGAAATGATAGAGCAATACATTTATTAATAAATTATGTTTTCGTACTGATTGAATTATCATTGAGGCTGTACATCATGTTGTTGGCTGACACAATGTAGAAGTTAGCAGGGTTAATGAGGTGGTTACGCTGTTCAACAATACAGTAGGGTATGGTTTCCACCCTGAATGTCCGTGGCCTGCCTGCCTACCTGTGAGAGGACGAGAAGGTGCCACAAGACTTCATGTCCAGAGACGTATCGGCCAAGTCCAACTCAAAGATCTCCAGGCAGGCATTGGTGCTGAAGGAGGCATCCAGCTGCTGTGCGGAGGTCCCTGGAGAAAAATGACCACAAGGAAGTTTTGAAGAAAGACGCTATAAAAGGTCCACTTTCTCTCTGTTTGATAAACAAGAAGAGAAACGTGAAGATTTGAGTGGGATTCACTTGAGCCCTCCGCCATATTGGTCTTGTCTGAAGCAACTTTCTAATCGTTTCATGTCTGGGGAGTGTGCTTCTACCTGTTGCCAGGTAGATCGGATGTTGCTGTGAGGGACTCCAGCTCTGGATGGCTGTACGATTGATCTCCTTCAGTTTCATCCTGACTAAAAAATAACAGACCAGAAAGAATATACATTTACCGAAGGAAAGATTGAATATATAGAGTATAACACTGCAATACATCAACTTCAAATTACTTAGTCCTATATTAATCTCCAAAGAAAACCCGACAAAAAAAACACAAGGAAATTTGTCGAAACAGACCGTATGCTGATAGATCAATACATAACCATATTATAGGTATTGTGAACTTTTATGGGGATATAGTTTGCAAGAATAATACAAGTCATCGTAACAGGGTCTTGCGTTTGAGAGGTTGCATCACATGTACAGTGTTTAAAGTAAGTGTGGATTAAGCACCTATGGTCGAGATTTTCTTTAATGATTATACGGTTGTAATGCTGTATGGGATCGATAAGAACTGAACACATCTCTCTTCGCTGTGCATTGATTGAATTGTAATTACTATTAATCAGTTTTAAGTGTTAAATGTTATAAAGGATTAAGCCTTTTAAAGCCATTGACGAATCGTGCATTAATCGATGGACATGTGTGTGAATGGATTTATGAAAATCTATCCAATTAATAGATAACGTGAATTCCTACATTTGCATAATAACACATTAGCTTTAAAGCAGCTAACAGCTGATAGCGACAGAACTCATGGAGAAAGAACACACCATTGATTCTAGGACACTACGAGGACAGCACTTCCAGGACTTAAACCTCAAGGGCTCAGCAGCGTCATTGCATTTAATCCATTATGTTTGTAACCTGCAGTTTAATGTTTATTACGCTGAAACATACAATACCTAGCCGGCTAACTAGTATACGAGGAGATTTAACATTTCAAGTGAGTCCCTCGCATATCCCCAACACAACCGAGTATCCACTTACCTTCCTAAACGTTGATCTTATGCTAGATTTGTACATGCACGCAAGAATACAACTTGACTATGTACAAAAACAAGTCAATCTTAAATGTTCCTTCGCGTCTGCAGCTTCGTACTTGTGTGCGCTGGCCCAGAGTACAGGACGAGATTCCACGTCTCCAGCGGTGACCATCAACGTGGCACTGCGAGGCTCCTCCCGCCGTCGGACGACGGCTTCCGGTAAACGTAGACGTTGCCATAACACGCCGGGGCCGGAACATAACGGGCTCTTGAGATGCATGCAGGTCTATTGCCGAATGCACTTTACATTTTTATATCTCTGCATTTGTTGCGATTGCTTGCAGATTTGCAAAATGTTTTGAAATTACCAAAGGACTCAAGTGCTATTGGGTGACTTTTAGAGGGTTTGTGGAAAATAACCAGACAAGTAAAACAGCTTTTAGGTTAATAAACTACGGATGCAAAAGAAAAAGGGCACAACTCACAGGTCAATTAAAGATATTTATTGAATCATCAAGTACATGTCTTCATAATCTAAACCGTTAAAGAGAACACTACATCAGGGCCTTCTAAATTCTTCAATAACAGTATGAAGTAACTAGGATGGTAAAATGTCCAATTCGACACCTTGGTTCATCATCAGCAGGGACCTGTGGGAAAGGTTGTGCATTAAACCACCACATCAAGGTAAGAAATAAACTTAGATTTTAATATTGTTAGGAAAATTTGAAACATGAATGATAATATCCTCATATATTCTCAAAAATATCTTTCTCATTGACATGAGTCAGAAGTAATGGTATAATCATAGTGATAATCATTTCAGTCTTTATGAACCAACTCTAGGCCTACATATACTTGCCTTTTGCCACATGGGGGCCGTAGCAAACAGTACTGGGCCCGGAAGAGGCCTTCCACCAAACCAGCTCCATATTCTTCCACGATTCCTTTTAAGGGGGTAAAGTACAACTCTAATGATCAAACTGAAAGGAACAATCTTTCCCACTTATGGGTCAAATGGGTAGTGATTATTTTAGTCATTGGTAAAATCAATCTCTGTTAACGATATAAGAATTACATACCTGCTACCTACGGGTCATAGCTGCAGCGGCATAAACGACTCCGCCTTCCTCGTTGAGTCCTATGAGAAGGAAAAACAAATGTATAAGAACATTTCCATAGCAGGTTTTAGGTCACAACGTATTACAACACCCTCAGAATTTCAGGACGATTTCTTTCCCGCATGGGGTCAAATGGGTAGTGATAGATTTAATCATTGGGAATTTGGGATAGTAATTCGATTGATGAATAAAGTGCATACTTACAGGCATCAGTGCACTAGAGGATGCATGCACCCCCACCTTGAAGTAGTCGATGTAGTTTGGAAAAACTCCAAAACGCGAAGAAGATCAACGTATCACCATATTTTCGCAGAAACATCTGCCTACCTCGTGCTCATTTCCATTTCCAAAAATCAAAATACTATCATGTGGGCTCATCTTTGGTTGTCCGGTGTGCATTTCGCTATTAATTAATAGTCGTCTCACATTGGCTTTTCCGGTTTTAACAAAGATTTGTTAATATTTGGCTACAAACGGAGAAACACATACCCTGCAAAGTCAAGCCTCATGTAAGAAGACTTCTTCTACGCACTTGAATATGTACTTCGCCTAAGCGGAAGTCGTCATAGGATACGTAAAGCGTGGCCTCGCTTTTATTTTTAACGTCTGTGACTTTTACCATGCACTTTCTTTTTGGGGTTGAGCTAAATTGTCTTTACTTGCATGTTGACAGTATTCACGAAAACAAAGAGATTGAAGAATGAAACTGTACAAAACGACAATTCAAACTGCATTTGAACGCAATTGTGAAATGCGTTATAATTCCAAGAAGATTACTCTTAATTTGATGACCTCATATCGACAATGATGCCAATTCAAAGTTCTTGAAATAGGTTTTACTATTAGAAACTACTAAAATCAGCCTTTGTCAAGCCCGTTCCCAAATAGCCATCTTACCTACAGTTCCGTATTGAATGCTACAGAACCGCTTCTAAAGAGAAACATACCTTCTGATTTCTGATGATATTAATTATCATCAGAAATCTTAACTAACACTTTTGACTTCAATCTTAAATATTATTTATATAAATGCCCAGTTAAAATAGTTACTTATATTAACTAGACATTGTGCTATTATTTTTAAAAAGGTTTAAAAATAATAGCACAATGTACACCTCTCATATACACAACTTACCAAAAATATTTGTTGGTGTCCAAACACATTAACTAAAGCTTTTGCTTTTCAAAATTATTTTAAGGCAACTTTGCATTGACAAAATATTGTGAAGAATGGAAGACAAACAGTCAAAAGCAGCAATACTTCTGAATCTGAATTAAAAGCAAACACGATACAGTACAGCTCCATGTCGCTAAGGTGACAGAATCTTCCTATTGCAGATCCTCATGTTTTCATCCATCTTGGAATAATCCGAAAATGCTTTACGGGTTATTCCTGAGGGAACCAATGTTTGTATTAGAAGGGTCATTTTGGGTACTAAATTCAAGTAAAAAAAAATTATGAAGATGAAGTACAAGTTGCGAATCTAAACCATACATATTTCCTGCAGCCAGAGAAAACTCACAATTTGAGAAGTCTGTTGGTTAAAGAATCAGTATAAATTAGCCATAAGGTTGGCGCCTAGTTTAATTCTTAAATATATTAGGGAGGGATGGCATTTAAGGAAAATATTAAATAAAAACATACAAAACAAGCAGTTATAAATTGATTGTGGCAAGAGATTTTCTCCTGATATTTAAATAACTCACCACAATTTTATAATCAGGCCAAATGCTAAGCTATCATAAAAACTACCATGAACACTGAATTTGTAGGGATTTTCTCCAGAATTTTCTGAGGACGCACTCACACAAGATTATCGGACATGGTTGTAAAGCCAGGTGTAAAAAGGATGTCATTAATGGAGTCATGGATATACCTGGCAAAGAGAATATTAGTAAATTAAATAGCAAATTGTTATCAGTCAAATATACAATCTGTGTGCAGGTTGAATGAGCTACCCTCCGCGCATTTAGGACGCAAAAAATCCTAATGTGTTCTTTTTTCTCTTTACATATATCTAGCAATTTTTTTGTCATTGCTAATGATGAGAGAAAAAACAAAACTCATTATTTCAACTGAGCTTCCAGGTAGGCACATGACTACGGAAACATATTAGCACTAAACTACAAGAATTTGTAGATTATTTTTTTAATCCAAAATATGTGCAGCTCTGCCAACATTGTGCATAATGCGTGTCCGAGTTAGCGTTATCAGTCCGGTTTCATCCGGCTGCGATCCTTAGCAAGGCAGTAGCTCACTCTACTGTCCAATGTCCATTGATGTCAAGTCATTATTTTGTCCTTCAAATTAAAAGCCCAGGGGGGGTAGATTGGAGGTACATGAGAGGGGAAAACGGGACTGGTTTCATTCTCTGCCAACGCACTCCCAAGCGGCTCCTTTAAGGAACAGGGGTCCGAATGAGCCAGACCCAGGGAACAGGGTCGAGGGGAGTCCAGGTCTAGCAGTTGATGCAGTCCGACTTGGCCTTCCCCGCCGAGCTGATGATCCTCATGAGACAGTGTCCGAACTCCTCCAGGATCAGCCGCTCAGCCAGGGCCTGCGGCTGCCCGCTCAGCTCAGTCTGCCGGGCCTGGTCCAGGAGACATTCGCACGTCGCCTCCACCACCTCCTTTGTGACAAACGTGTAAGGCAGCCTAAGAGGGACAAAAAAAAGTCAAATAAATCATTATGTATTTTGATAGAGACAAAGAACTGTCTGGCCTGTTTTTTTAACCAATCAGGGCCTCCCTTCTGTGACTGGTTGAGGGAATTCATCTTGTCTGTCAATCACACAGGCTTTCTTTTCGGCCGTTTCGATTCAGAATCCTGCTTGCTCTCTCTCTCTTTACAACTCCCGATCTCCCCTACTGCACTTTTAAGAGGAATCCATTCTTTAACACGTGTAGGCTTAATAAATCCTGGTTACCGGCCGCCTCCACTCGTGCTGATTGGCGTGGTTCTCGTGAGCAGGTCGGAGATCTGCGAGGACAGCTTGGTCTTGGCAGCCGTCTGTTGCTGCACCCGCACCTCTGCCGCGTCGGCCAGGTGCATCAGAGTCTTCCTCTCTGGGCTCTCCTCAAAGTTCTTGCAGCCGACACACTTGCATATTGACGAGCACATGATCTTCGCCTGTAGAGCAAAAAACAGGTACATCTTAATGGTTTAATGTGGTGAGGATAACACAAATGACTTGAAACAGGATTTGAACGGGGTAGAAAATCCATGTCATTTCAACGCTTGGTAAAGAAAACGAGAGCCAACAGTTCATCAGTTGCTAATTGCTAATTGAACTCCATCCATGAGATTGCTTCCAAAACATCTCTGATTGGTCGAGGTTTTCCTCTTGGGGGGCAGGGGGGACAAGAAGGGGGCCGGCACCTCGTAGCATTCACAGTAGTTCTTCAGACAGCCCGAGCGCTTGCAGTTGCAGCCCTTGCTGTGCCTGCGGTCCGATTCCCCCTGCTTCCCCTTGCCGATCTTGGGCTTGAAAGCGCCGGGATTGCGGTCCAGACACGTCTTGGGAGGATAAAAAAGTAGAAGGGATTAAAAATAGACATGGAGACACATAACGAGATAGAGGGTAACTTTGGGTTAGAATAAAGGATTAGAGCTTTGTAATTAGTGATATACGTTCAGGACACAAAGAGCTGAATGGCTCCTAACCTTTATGGCTTTGAGTCGTTCCGTTTCATGCTCCAGGTTATTGAAGCAGTTATTGCAGTTGCAGTTATTGCAGAACTCCCCGTTTGCAAAGCAGTCGCAATATCTGAGGAATGAGACCATTCGGACTATTAGTTCTCCGTGTTTACGGATAGAGGTCAATCTAAATCATGAACAACAGAACACACATTGCTCTGCATATGAAGCTTGAGGTACACCTAGAAAACACATTGTCAGACTACCTTGAGAGGGATGCAAGTTTATCAACCTCCTACTTGATATTTTATCCATCCTATTTTCTTTCAGCATTCTTCATTCGTATGAGGGGTTACATGTACAGGTTGCTTCTACCTGATCGATTATCTTGAATGAATGAATGGTGAACTATCTAATGGTTAGTCGATTTACATCTGATTTTAGGGTTTGTATGTCCTAATATAAGAACCACAGAAAAATAAAATAAAAGAAAGACCCAAATCCTTGCCCTCAAAAGATATCAGACTCACAGTTTGAGACATTGTGACTTGGTGCAGTTGCACGGTTTCCTAGGCCTCGTGGAGGAGTCCGGTGCCGTGGACAAGCTGAGAAGACAAAGTTGGTTTAGACCAACATCACACGCACATACACACGGACCAAACCTTAATTAACATTAATAGTGGCTTCAGGGGTTTTCTTGGGCTGTTCCTCACCCGTTGACAGGCAGCCGGGCCTGGGTCTGGACCCCGGTGGGGGTGTGGAACCCAGAGCTGCTAGCCATGGTCACCAGGGAGGACTGCTGGAGCTGGGGAGATCACCCAACACATAGCTATTTAGAATTCAGTTGGTTTTGATCTTTTTATTTCCACACATGGTGGTCAAAAGGCATGTATAACCGGAGAGAAAATCTAGCATAAACAAACCCTCTGGAGGCATTTTCAGTTTTAATGGCCTTTTTTCTCTCAACATCGAACTTATCAACATAGTTATTTTCATATAATATTTTAAATAGGGATATTATCATTATTATAATACAGTCTCATCTTCCTCATTCTCACAGCTAGCGTTCATCTCTTAAAAATGCAAAATAAATATTGTTTAAATAAACTTAATTATATTCATCTATAATTTCCCCTCACAACTGACCTGCGCGACGTATTGCGCGGGCACCACAGCGTAGCCTACGTTCCCCGTCCCGGGGGCTGGTGCCAGCACAGTCCCTGGGGGCAGGTTGGTGAAGTTGGGCTGGATCTGGGGCAGGGAAGTGGCGGGCATGATCAGCCGCTGCTGGGTCTGGGCGTTGGTCATCACCTGGGTCGTCGTCGTAATCGACTTTGGCACCATCTAGTGGCGGGAAATATTTGAATACATTTTCTCTGTGGATGATTTCTTTTTATATATATATATTAATAATTGTATTTTATTTTATAAATTGAACTGTGTGACATTTTCGTGATTAAAATTAGGAAAGACAATCGACTATAAAATAATGATATAACCTAACAGGGCACCTGTTTCATGGTCTGGGCCGGGGCGATGGGCACAGACATCCGTACCGTTCCTGTGTTGACCACCATGGGTTTGGCTGTGGGATATTATTCACAGTTACAATTAGGTCATTTGACAGACCAAAGAGACTTACAAGCCAGGCTGAGAACAACCCAAGCATATGATCAACATCGATGCAATAAGTGCTGCTAGTTTCTAGAGTAGTCGATTTTAGTTTGTCATTAGCTTTGTTTGTCAATCGCCTAATTTGTGATGGTGGTGAGATAGCAATGGATGAATAATATACATAGATAAAGACCGACAGATGAAGATGGATTGATAAACAAGACCATTAATAATCTTTTCAATGTTGATTTCTCTGTCGATAGAATGACGGCTCAATACACACAGATAAGGACAGATATATGACCATGGATAGAGAATCACTTTCCATCCATAAATAATCATTAATTAGCTTCCGAACCAGCGTTTGCTGCATAAATTGCAATAGATGGACAGCTAGTAGATGGAGATCTCTAGATGACATCTAGAGATCAATGGAGAGCTACAGTAGATAGAAACATGTAGCTAGACATAAAAATAGAGAGAGATCCATAATCTTTGACCATAGCGATTTCAACCACTTCATATAACCCATCCTCCATCCAAAGTCGTTTTGGACCCCAGACCCCGGCCCCTTTCCATACACAGAGCCCCAGCCCCCCGGCCCCACCTGTCTGCATGGTGCTGGTGGTGGGGCCCCCCGCCTGCAGGGTGGTGGGGTTGGCGGTGGTGGAGGTGACCAGCCGGACGTAGGTGAAGCGGCTGCCGGGGACCTGGATCTGCTGCACGTTGGGCTGCGTGGCCAGGGGGATGATGGTCTTGAAGTGGGAGCCGCCCATGGTCACCGTCTGCACCGGCTTCAGGCTCTGAGCGGGGGCGGAAGATCATGTGCTTGAGGATGTTGTGGTTGTCGTTATGGGGAGTTTTGTTGTTCTTCATAGAAACTAGCGTAAATGGGTTATTTATAGGAGATCTCTGCCTCCACCGTCTTCAGTCTTCGGCTCTTTAATAACATAAAAGGGACCTTTTTTGTTGTTATTGGATGTTTACCAGTATCTTTATGACATTTAGGATGTTTACCAGTAGGCCATTATAAACAGTGTGAAATGAATAAAAGATAAGGTCTTATCGCAAATTCGAACACCGCTGCAGCCGTTCCAGAGTGTTAAGTCAACGGTAAAAAAGAACCTCTCCACGTCGATCCTCTAAGTGCACACACACACACACACACACACACACACACACACACACACACACACACACACAGTAATGACTCTAGAGAATGCTCACCTGGGCGGCGGACTGGTTTGATACCCCCTTAGAGGGGGATACGGCAGCGGGCTGATGCACGGTTAGGATCTGCTGGCCCAGGGCCATGTTGACCGGGACCCCCATCGACTTCTGCGTGGCGTTGGGGGTCTGGGAGGCGACCGACACCACGGTCAGCTGACGGGGAACCAATCAAACCAAGATGTTGATAATTACTTGATCCTGAATGATCAATAACGTTCCAAGTGTGTGCATTAATTTTACATGAACAGACACCTCTAGGCTTGCTTCAAGCATGTTTCGTATTTAATCTAAACCGGGAAGCTTTAATAAAAGCAAACATACATCTTCACGGCCCTAGCTCGACATTGACAGCACGTCACAGCACATCAATAATGGGCCTTATTCAAGCGGCCATCTTGGTTCTGAACAATAGCTGGGTTGGCAGTCAGCGTTTAGAGATGACACTGTCACTATGACGCCGTGGAAATAGATGCTAACATAAGCAATTTTACGTGACTTAAAAAGCTCAGAAACCATACCTTGCTGGGTGACTTTAGAGGCGAAATGGCAATCTTTTTATGCAGGCTGGTGTTGAGAGACTCTGAGATACTGATGGTCTTCGTGGACATCACTGGTGAATTCAGTACTCGTCCTAAGGGGTTACGTCACACAGGAACACAATGATTAAATATATTCTATTTTGTAACTATACTACCACAATATGTTCAGTTGAACCCCTTTTTTTCACACATAGTTATAAAATATTTACTTCAGTCATTGAGCGGATGTTTTTATGACGTGACTTTCTACGCAGGTACAATCACAGAAGCATACGGATCGATATTGGTGCAACTAGGGTCAAATGTTCTACATGACCAAGTTTCTAACTAAACAAAACAAAATAAATACACTTGACGGATTGCAGGTCCAGATTTTTCACATAATAGATACATCAAAAAGACGTCATTACATCATCATAATGTAAAATAAGTTTGAAGTAAATGGACGGAAACTGCCTTAAATCTTTTCAAAAGAAACTGGAAATGGATTTTTCCTCTTTTTAGCACGAATGCCTCAGTGATTGAACCGTTGGATAGTCTGATAAGTACTTCCACCAAATCAAACGGTGTAGGATCAATGTACATTTAAAACAAGCTTAATCACTCCCTAACACCACCCATTTTTACGAGGAAATCCACTTACCGGCAATAACGGGAGAAACGGTTGTTTGAGACGTCAATCCTTTGCTGACGGTTTTGGTGATTATGTACTTGATAGGAGCCGCCGAGGAAACCTGTGCTTTCTTAGCAATCTGTGGAAGAGGCAGGGTATATGTTAAAGAAAATAGTTTAAACATGTCTGAATTCCAGAATCGAGAAAGTGTTGAATTTAGATATTAGAATGGACTATGATCTACGGCGGGAGTGGTTTCTGATTGCAACAAACATGTTGCCAGTGTTAAGTCTTTGTCTAAGTCTTCAATCCCATTTCTACCCCTTACCCCTTCCCCCTGCCCCTTGTTTTGAAGGGCTAAGGGGAAGGGGTAAGGGGTAGAAATGGGATTGGGCCTTACCCCTTCAAAACAAGGGGGAGGGGTAAGGGGAAGGGGTAAGGGGTAGAAATGGGATTGGGTCTTAGTCTTAACCCCTGTGTAGGATCGGCAGTGTGGGGTTCTGTTTGGTCAAAGCAAACATCGGTGCCAGAATGACCCAGCGATAATATAGCAATAACTAGACATCCCTGGCAGGGCTGAACGGCAGACCCCCCCCCCCCCCTACCTGCAACGTCTTCAGCTGCTGGGCTTGCAGCGCCGACACGGGCAGTGGACTGCCTGGGCTCCCCATCACCGGCTTCAGCTCCGTCCTGCCCCCGATCGTCACCACCTTGTACTGGGGTGCGGGGGACTTGCCGTCCCCCGAGGCCTGGCCCAGGACGCTCTTCTGGGGCAGCTGAAGCATTATGGGCTGCCCCGACTTCCCGATGGTCGTGACCAGCAGCTTCTGTCCGTCCTGCTTGATGACCTGCGCCGTGCTGGCGCTCACCCCCATGCCCGAGGTCTTGGTGGCCTCCGCCACCTTGTTGAGGATGATCTGGTGGTTGGCGGCGGATATGGCGAAGGAGCCCGGCGAGAGCTTCTGCAGGCCGCTACCGGCGGGGACGCTGGCGCCCGCGAGGCTGGCCGTGGTCCGGGTGGAGGTGACCGTCGACGTGGCGAACATGGGCTTGAAGGCCAACGTCGACGACGGCGACGAAGAGGCGCTGGAGACGACGAGGGTCAGCTGGCTCGGCAGGCCGCTCCGGAGGGGCGCCGGCGTCAGGGTCGCACAGAGCTGCGGGTTTTGTGCCGTGACCGTGGTGACGGGCGCGTCCGTTTCCATGGGAACCGGCGCCACGTCGCACGGCTGGGCCGCGGAGACGGGGACCTCCTCCGCGATGATGGCCTCGGTATCCATGATCTCGTCCGGGAGGAGGTTGATGAGCTCTGGGGACACCACGTCCATGCTTGGGAGATTATCTGGGTTGAAATGCTGTTGAACAATCACACATTAGTTATTGGTGGTTAATAACATTTAGGAACAAAGAGGAATTAGTTCATACCTCATATCTGGCCTGGCTGTCTTTTTTTAGCACAGCTACTTTCAGACATGAAACAAGTGCTACAATGATAGTCTCGATGTTTGCGAGAGCATGAAGATGGACCACCACTACCGTACGCATTTCACACACATCCTACAAAGACAAATTCATCCACATCATCAACATTGCTTGGTTGCTCATGGACAATGAATAACCTTTAGTGCTCACCCTCAAAGAATGAGTATTGAATACAAACCAACTGATTAACTAATGGAAAGAAATGTTACCTTTTTTGTATACTTTTGTTTGCAAATGAAATCCTGATCACTTATTGAGTATTACTTATCAATATAGAGGATATTTGTTTTGCCTGCATGTTCTACTTGTAATTGATCCCGTAGAACATTATACTTAATATTCAACCAATTGTATTATAAATGTATAACAAGGGAAACATGTTTTTCAGTTGGTGTTGTTGTTAACCTAGTTATACATTTATAACGCTTCATTAGTTGAAGGCAATGACGGAAAGTCTTAAGTGTGTCTCTACGGTACAGTTTGTTAAGGAGTCGAATTTTCGATCAAAGGACAATGTTTTGTTGAACAAAGAGTTAAGAATAATTAATGCATGGCTT
Organism: Gadus morhua; assembly: GCF_902167405.1. NCBI lineage: Eukaryota > Metazoa > Chordata > Actinopteri > Gadiformes > Gadidae > Gadus > Gadus morhua. The sequence goes on along the minus strand of NC_044066.1, from coordinate 10,175,150 downwards.
AATGTCTAAATGTAGTGACATTGGTGTCCACTCTAACTTGACAAAGTAGCATTACGCATACGCAGGATGGCACAGCTGATCGAATAACACCATAAAGGACTAGAACGCAACAACCGGGGCTAGCTCCTTTAGCCTTACAAACACCACCACTCACCCACTGTACAGCTGCTGCTGGGGGTTCGAGCGTAACACAACTACATGCTGTGACCTTTCAAAATGCAATAACTCGCAGTCTGCCTTGTAGATCCCTGGGTTGTTTGTAATTTTGCATCAGTTGGCGCTAGGCCGCAGTGTCCTGGTGGTCGTATGGATCTGGGCATTACTGCCCTCATAGCAAGACACTTCTGTAAACACACATATGGCCTAAGGCAAACCACCGCACCGCATATCACTGAACCGCACGGAATTTTGTTCATGCGACTGTAAACAAGGGACGCTGAACCGTCCGCACAGAGGCCGTCAGTGGGCCATTGATCGCGGTCAGAGGCAGCAGGGTGAGACGGTGCGACCGGCTGCTTGTGGGGCTGCGCTACTATTTCACACCGGAGTTGGATTTCGAAAGATCCGCCATTTTTCCCTCGTCATCAACTCCACTAGCTCACTACGAGCTCACTAAGGATTTTACCAGGATGGGAGGATGGAGTCAAACCGCGCACAAATGTCACATTATTTCAGTACACACGGAAATACTTTTTGAAAAGAGTTGACACGGTTAGACCGGTGTATTTAACTTAAATCATTTGACGACCGACATTGCTCTCTTAATTAATGTTGGTGCTGTCAGTGTGGTGGGGATGTGACAAGGAGACATGCACACACCGGGCGTGTTTTGTCATAGCCTTAACAATAAACAAAGTGGACCGATGCGGAAATAATGTCATTAAATGTCTCGTTTTGCATGACTTATATCAATTATAAAAGGAATGGGGGAAGAAAGGTTCGTCGATTAGGGGAACAATTCTGCGTATTTTCTGGTGCAATACCCACACTTGAATATACCTTGCAATGTTAACAGAGCAAAAACGACCCGACGCATACAAACAACCCTAAAAAGTGTTAAATGTTGAGTGTTATGTGTGTTAAGAGTGATGAACTGTACAACACTACTTGGGTTATGGAAGTGATTGGCCTTTCTCTTCTTCGTAGTTGAAACAATAGACCGAAAAACAAATGACTACCAGGCTACTCACTCCTACTCCTTACACAATAAACAAACCCCGCTGCTTTAGATCTGTTAAGGTCCATTACCCGAAGCTCTGTGTGTGTATTTTTTCATCTTAAACTAAAGGCTACGGACTCATATCTCCTCCAACACACACCTATTGGAATAGCAAACTTGCTGAGCCTGCTAACATTAGCTTGCTAGCCGTCAGTTTGCAAACATCACGTATTGCATTGGCGGGTCTCAACGTGGATTTTGTGTCAGCGCTAGTGTACAATGTCACGTTATTATAGTGGCTTACCCGACTTGTTGTAACTGGGTACGTATTCAGATCAAGAACAGCGAAAGGGACACACGATTGTTCAAAATACCGCGCCGAGCGCCATTCCACCCTGACAACTTCTATTGAGGCCACGCCCTCCGAGCCCTACGTCACTCCCTCGTCACTCAAAGAGGTGGGAGGTTCAGTGTCAGTCCAATAACAAAATATATATTAAAATGTGTTTTCTTGCAATTAAACTAAGTCCCTATCCATCACGTAAAGCAAAACCGAAGAGCACCGTGCAGTGAAGAATTCTTATACCTTGATAGAACATTTAAATGTGTGGGGAGGACGTCTACTGGTCCATACGTTCATATGTGAATGATAAAACTGAAATAATAAGACTTTACAAAAAATTATAAAATAGTCTCGATATATATACATATATATATATATACATATACATATATATATATATATATATATACATATATATACATATACATACATGCATATATATATATATATACATACATATATATATATATATATACATATATATATATATATATACATATATATATATATATATATATATACATATATATATATATATATATATACATATATATATATATATATACATATATATATATATATACATATATATATATATATATATACACATACACATACAAACATACATACATACATATAAAAAGCATGAAAACCCTAGTAATAATAGCATATAAATAGCTTTGTGAGGCTTTTAAAAAAGATCGGGTTCAGACTTTACAGACACTATTGGAATTCTATGGGAGCAATCTTCTAATAAGGCCAGTGAGTATACCACGCTGTAAGTAAACCATATAACATTATTGAACTCCCATAGTACGCGCAGGGACACTGACAGACTAATACCCTCGGGGCCCATTTTTGCAGATGATATCTATGCATGGCCTTTTTATGTTTGCGAATTACTTTCAAATGTTTGCTAATTTTGATTACATTTTCCTTTTACAATTCTAAAACTTGTGCCGGTAGGTTTATTTAGTACACCTAATGTCTATTTTCGTTGCAAGGTAGGAAAGATTGGAATGAGAATGACCGCATCAATTATTTGTTTATACAACACGATTTTTGAATCTTGGACAAAGGGTTGAAAATATAAAGAAATTAACAATCCATTTCATGAATACTGAAATAAACATGGGATTGCAGTTCGTCATTTCAGTTAATTCAATCAAAATCAAAGACACGGGATGCCATGTTTGTTTCTCATTTCCAGACTTTATTCATGTCTTTGGCGGGATTTATTATTTAGGTCTGGTCATCGTTAGGCTGAATGTCCTAAAAATCCTGTCTTCATCCAGGTATTGTACGTCCTGTACTTTGTGTCGAGTTAAAACAAAAAAAAAATTGTACAAGGACACATTACACATAGCTCTGGGAAAAGAAACACAGGTCCTGACTTCCTGACGGCCAAGAAAATAAAAGCCCTGACTTCCTCCCAAAAATAACAAAGATCTGAAGAATTATGGGGGGGGGGGGGGATGTAATAGAGTGATGAAAATGCATTATCATTCCGACCAAAGGAAGAATGGTAACGATAAGAAAGCCAATTTAAATAACAGGGGGACCCAGTAAAGGAGGGCTTTACTGGGTCATCTGGGCTTCCAAAGCCTGTGCGGCCCACTCCGGAGCAGCCGTGCGGATCTTCTCTAGGAGGTTGTTGACCTGGAAACATAGAGACTGGATCTGCTTGTCCCAGGTGGGCAGTGGCTCGCGGGCTGGAGAAGACACAAGGAAGTGGATGGCTTCGAGTGCAATGTAATTGACGAAATCGATGTTTGCGCATTGCACACTTTACAGCCCGATTTTTAGTGTCCTCTGTCACTAGTTTATAGTTGCAGTGCAGCTGTTATTGCCATGATTTTATACCAATCACGAGAAATAAAATTGGTCAAATTGTTCCCACAGCAATTACAATTTTTAATTGTCTAGGCTGTCCATGGTCCCACTAGTCAGATGGTCAACATGAACATATAATATTCCTGCTGGCAATAACATGCTTTTCATTTTCAAACAGATATTTGTTTAGTCTTGCTGTGATCAGAGTTGTAGATAGAATTGATCATGACGGTCACCGACAGGTCAAATCAAATAGAGGCTGTTTTGATTGACTTACTCTCAAAGTGGACGATCCCATCGATCTGGTCAATGAAGCCATTCATACGTCCTTCAGTGATCATCTGGGAGGCTATCTTCTCAGCCTGAGAAGAAAGATTCGACCGAGTTAGATCTGGCCATCAGAAAACGTACAGTTGTAAACTCAAAAACTTTGGGGTGAGGAAGTAAGACGTAGGAATGTTTTGGTTTGCAAAAAAACTCATACGCTGGCATGAGTGAAAGCAGTTTGCTTATGAATTAATTCTCACCTTTGCCGGGGGGATTTCCAACAATGCCCCAAGTTCTTCAAATGTGATGTTGTTGTACAGTTTACTGGCAGACAAAAGGTTGTGCTCGATCACCGCTCGGTCAAGAATGCTGGACCCTGTAGGGATATATCACAGATATCATGTCACGTAATGTATGGGAGACCTCCCATAATAATTCACCAAGCACACAGATTTAGTTGAGAGGAGAGGACAGAGGAGAGAAAAGGTGAGGAGAGAAGTAGAGTTGAAGTGAGGAGAGGAGGGAAATTAAGATAGGAGAGGAGTGAGGACAGCGAGTAGAGGAGAGAAAAGGGGATGAGGGGATATAGGAGTTGAGGGAGAAAAGGAGAAGAGATGAGAGGAGAGAAGACCACAGAAAGAGAAACAAGAATAGCGCAGGGATGAAAGGAGGGAGAGAAGTGGAGAAAAAAGGTGAGGAGATGAGATAGGAGTGGCATTAATAACAGAGGAATGGAAGAGGCAGGATCTTTGCGTTTCCAATCGATAGTATGTTGACATATTCTACAAAACACCTGAGTGATAGAAGTGTTTTGGATATTGTTCGGCTCTGAATTTGGGGTTAGAACCGAATTACGGGCGCTTCAACTTCTTCTTCGGCTTCTTGTTAGGAGCGGGACCTATTTTTTGCGTGGTGGACCGGGGATTTTTTTTTAACATTGTTGTGCGAGTGACTGCTAAACATTCAGTGACGTTAAAGGTTGGATAGGTGATTTGCTTTTTTGGCCATTTTTGCAAAATTACTTGAAATCCTTATCATAACCCGCTTACAGCCACTGAGTTAGAAGTACTGACATGAAAATTAAACAAGTCAATCATCTGTGGAACGGGCAGGGCTCGAAAAACTCCAGCCAATCATTTCCATTGCCACCGAGTTGCATTGGACAGTAAGTACGTCAATCAAACGGTCGTACTGCACTACCCCTCCCCCGCGCCCCGCGCGCGACCCCTTCGTGCAGTACTCGTGACCCAGAGCTCGTGACCCAGAGCAAGCTCCTGTTTGTTGTTATCCTGCGGTAGCTACTGGAACTAGTTAATCCACATTTGGACCTAGCAGTAGAAGACAATTTCCATGGCAGACAAGACGCCACCATCCCCACCACCACCACCACCACCACCAGCAAAGAGAAGGAAAACTCTTTTTCAGAGAGTAATTGATAATAAAAACGCTGAAAGAGAAAAACTGAAATCAAGAATAATCCTAAAAAACCGATGCTTGTGTGGCGGTTGACCTAGTTTCAAAGTTTATACCGTTTATACTCGGTAATACCGGTGTGGAGACGAGTGTATTACTCGGTGTGAAAATGTCCACACCGCGGCAACCCTAGTGAAAACCAGGACTTCCAATACAATTATATGAAACAAACATACATTTTCTAAAAATAGTAATGATTTATGTGACCGTTTAATGTTTATAACATCTGGTCCAACCATAGCAGCGAGAACGTATTCTCAGCAGGGGGTGCTGGGAAAAAAAAAACTTAGCCTGCACTAGACTCGCAACTCGTTACATTGATAAAAAAAGATGTATAGCAGCGCAGCTCAATTACACCAGTGCATGCATGCGCGCACAGTTGAAAATCGATCGTTCACATCCAGCTGCTCACAGAACAAGTTTAGCGCACCACCGCTACCCTCACACTTTTTTATATAAACCTTTTTTCAGCACTAGGTCATATGAGCATTAAATAAATGCTGCGTCTCAAAATGCCTTGGACAGCAGCGAGGATGACTCGCTTTGCCACGGGCCGAAACAGTTCGGAGCGACCACAGCCAGAGCGAACACAGCGGGGCAGAGGAGTGTCAGGAATAGTCTTTGGTGTACACATCAGTAGGCTACGGCCTATTTGCACTACTGTTTAGTGGCAATGCAGTGTTTTATTCGATGCCTTTTTATTTTCGTATATTATTTCAATGAATACAATTTTTTTATTCATAAAAAACGGATCTGGTCTTCAAATCTTTTTTCCAAATATAGGTCGTCTTACAATGGGGTTTGTGTTTATATTCGGACCAATACGGTACAGCGGGCGCTCACATGACGTTAAGCATTTCCTGGTGCATAATGTGACGCTTCAGAACCTAAAATCCCGTTTCTCCTCGTTGACACGACAACACATAACCGGCGTTTTCAGAAATCTCCACTTTGGCCGGAGTTTTTTAGAAATGATCGTTTTCTGTGATAAGACAGGGCCTCGGACAGGGGTGTTGCAGCACCCCCAGCACTCCTACTTCCCGCGGTACTGGGTGCAACTTACAGCTGAATGTAGTGCCATGTTGTTAAACGAAAACCTACGCTAGCCTGGCTCGCTCTCGCGCATCTCTGTTCGCGCTCGTGCATGATTGCGCGTCCAGGTACTTGGAATGGGTGGAGTCAGAGTCAGCGTTGAAGGAGAGGGGGTAGGACCATTTGAGTTGTGTATTTTCAAAATCTGCTGGCGTTTCGCAAATCACCTACCCAACCTTTAATGTCACCTGTGTTGTTTCCCTTTTCCCTCGAAACTGAATTTCACCAAAATAATGGCGAATTCCGCTGCATATTGTAAATGTGACGTCTGATGTGCCTTGTCCCTGTTGCATGTTATATGTGCTGAAGAACAGGAACCTGCTGGAAAAAAGTTATTTTACTAAGACAGGCCCGTTTTAAATTGTAACTTTGTTACTTTTAATACTTTCCTGCTTAATAAAATAATAAAAAAAAATAAATAAAAAAAAAAACAATTATCAGTTGATTCCGTTTTTATTGTCCAATTCCGTGATTCCGTCCGCGTTTTCGTTATCGCGGATTTCATAGGGCCCTAGGCAGGGCATAGGAAGAATGAGTATATGTGAAGGTCGTTGTGCACCAAAGCTCAAGTGTAGAGCACCTTGTGTTAGGGCTGGGCGATATGACGATATCATACCGTGGACGATATGAAAGTGTCTACCGGGAGAGATTTGGCCATATCGTTTATACCGTGAGAAAAAAAAAAAAAGAAAGAAATGGCGGTGGATGGAACTGCAGTTAACTGCAGTTGCGCCACAACGGGGCCCTGCAGCAGAGTGCTTAGCTGTAAGACATTTAACTATTCCCAGAAGAAGAAACTTCACCAGCCAATCTTGTAAACATCAATGTTTACAAGATGTTTGCACTATATGACACTGCAGTTAATGACAGATTGTTCGCTACTTACTCCTTTGTAAGCATGGAAATTCAAGTTCAAAATAAAAGAAAAAACTGATCAAATGTGAAGTATGGTTATTTTAAGCCATTTATTATTTTAATTTACTTCAAAAATACCATATCGTGATATAAAATTACTCATATCGTGATATAAGATTTTGTCCATATCGCCCAGCCCTACCTTGTATTCTCACCGGAGACATATTTAATACGACTCGCCATCTAGGTAATGTAAATCATGAATGTCAGAAAATTTTACTCTTGAAAATGCTAGACTCGGGCGCTTAAAGAACGAGCTGTGCTCCGCCATAATCTGTAGCTCTGCCATCAGTGCGAGAGTTCCTTGATCAACATCGCCGCATATTCAAAATGTGGACGCTCTACAATTGAGCTTTGGTTGAGAACGACCCCGACGGGCTACAGTACAGTACAGCGTTACAATACAACAAGGTGAAAAGCCCATTCAAAAATCACCGTCACCGTCTGTGGTAGTGGCCTTCTGGTGGGGCATCAGCATGGTAGCAAACTCCTGCAGCTGGTTGCCCCGGATGATGCGGTCCAGGTACATCTTCTCCAGGATGCCGTAGGCCGCCAGCTGCTGGCAGCGCTCGTCCTTAAACAAAGTGGCCAGCATCCTTGACCGCTGCTGACCTGAGTGGGTAGAATGAGGGAAGGTTGTGGATTCATTGGAGTACATTTTTTGCACTGCTATTCCGCAATTTCATCATTTAACAGACGCTTCTATCCAAAGTGACTTGGAATACATTTTGTAAGGTTATTGAGGGGCAAGTAGAGGGGGGTTGGGCATCTTGCTCCGGGATGCCTACCGGCCGACCGTATGGAGGCCAAACCCGGAGCCTTATGGTCAGATAATCCATCTAATCAATAGATTATCCTGCCACAATGGTGGTAGGACCAGCCTGCAGTAGCCTGCATGTACCTGCGGAGGCCAGTATAGTGCAGTTCAGCGCGTGCTTCAGGGCTTCCAGGCGCTCTGTTTCGTGGACGATGGACTTGTACGACAGCTCGTTGTACCGCTGGGCCGCTTCGATGAACTTCCTCCTGAAGTCCAGCACTCTAGCGTAGCACACCTGAGAGACGACACAGAGTGATAGACCATTTATGAACACTTGATTTCATGACAATTCAATTCTATAACTCCAAGCATCATCAACAGTGCAGGTAAAAACAAGTATGTTTTAAGGTTCAAAATAATCTTGCAGTCATTTACTTTAAGATTTATTCTTATTCAAACGACTCCAGAATGCCTATATTTAGAATGGGGACATTGGGGTTAACCCAGAACCCTTTGGCTGGGACTCAAATAGCCTTACACACATTCTGCCTCGCTGAGCACTGCGACTTTTTAATTCAAAACAAAATCACAATGATATAATACATATAGCTAAAAAAAACAAAACATGTTGTTGTTGTTACCTTATAGTGTATCTGTAGCTGTTCATTGGACGACTCGTTCTGTAGCAACGACGCTCTGTTTATGTAGGCTTCAGCTTGTACCGGGTCGTCATCCTCCAAGTATAGACGAGCGATTTTCAGGTACGTATCCAATTTATAATCTACATTGTATTGCCTATGGAGTGAACGAAAAGAGAGATGGTTAAATGCATTAGAAGTTGCATCGTATGAGACATAAAAATGTTTGCAGCTAGAGTTAGCTTACTTCTGTCCCGTTTCCAGTGGGATTCCAACTAAAACCTGTGCCGCGTTTCTCCAGTCTCCCTCCTTTTCGTAAATAGTCGCCAGGTGCTGTCGAATAGAGGCTACCTGTGGAAAAAATGTCTGTTTAACATTCAGAATTGCCAAGTTTACAATGCTACTTGCAGTGAATAGAGATATTTCATAAAGTCACGGGTTGGTAAGGGTACATAAGATACAGGAAAAGTATGAGAGCAAACATAGCACCCACTTGCTCTTCGAAAGAGATGACCCTAGGCTGTATCTTCTCCAAGGTGAAGTGGTATATCGCCTTGGCGGTGCTGTCGGGCAGGTTAGGGAGGTGTGTGCAGAAGTCTGTGAGAAGCTGTCTCGAGATGACAAGGCTAACATTTTCATTGACCACTACAATGGAGGAAGGAAACAAAGAGTGCATGAGTATGTATGCTGGCGTACACCGTATAAACTGTATGGGTCAGGCGCAGATGGGCGATTGAAGGACATTATTTTATATGCGTGTCATACATCAAATGTGTTGAAACTATTCAACGATTGTAAAGGTAAATATCTGTTAAAGGATGACCAACCATTCAAACACAAACACAGAACAGAATACCCATTTAACAATATAAAAACAATAGGACAGCATGAACATCCAACATTCCACAAGCGTTAGAAAATAGACAAATAGAAAATCAGTTCCTGTTAAAATGTTGAAGTGAAATAAAGGCAGCACTTACTTGCTTCTACGAAAGCTTTTAAGAACTCTAGTTGATCTGCATCTGTGTACTGAATGGCCTTCTCCAAAATTTGACGATACCTGAAAAATAAAGTTACATTACTGAATCTGATAGAAAAGGACATCAAACTATTGAGTATGTTTAAGTGACTATAGGGCCTGTTTTGGCACACATTTGAAAAGTCGTTTCAAATGTGGTTCATTTCTAACTGAATCATCTTGCATACAATGATCGACGGTATCTTATGCATGGTGTATTTTACCTCCGATTATCACAATTTCTTCTTCTAATGATAAAGAAAATATATATGTTTAAAAATGTAAATGATTAAGGTATGTTAATAGATAAATGCAGTCCAATGCACAAGTGTTTCATCTGACTAACTGTATGCAATGCATACATATCTATAAGAGCGGTATTACACAGGGGTATTATTAAAAAACATATCCCTTTATACAATTCATTCAATAATAATAACTAGAGCTAGTAGTAGTAACTATGGATAGAATCGTTGTGTAGCTTTATCAAGCACCTACAAATCTTGCACTGCTGTGTAAGTTGTAGGGGGCATATCTCTCAGACATTATCAATACCAATACAAGGTAGTTGAGTTCGACCTCGAGGTAACAGCTAGATCCTGGAAACCACTAGTATAAAAAGCCACTTTAGCTACTTTGAGACAACTAAACAAAAAACATTTAAACCGGCCAATTTAGGATAAATGAATGTTTACTGACAAAGTAAACTATTGCCATCATAACAAGCACCCAAAATATATCAGCGATACACTTCAAATATGGCTGCCAATACAGCCAGCAAAAGGTTGCGCGTCGCATGTCATATAATACAAGGGCATTCATTAAGACTCATAGTTCAATTCGTTTTCCGAACATTCCCTGCCAATATTCGGATTCAAACGATGCGTTGTTGCAAGTGCTAGCTTGTTATTACAGGTATGCTAAGCTATCGAGGCTACATGCTGGTGTAATTGAATGGGAAACTGAAGTGACACCATCAATAACTTAGAACATTCATTCTGTCGCTTACAGTTACGTAATTAGTATATTAACCACCCTAGGAGACCTCTTAACAAGTTTAACCTTGAATAGATAGTTGTAAAGTCCATGGAGAAACTTAAAATGAACAGGATAGTATATGTAGCGTTAGCGCTAACTAGCTGACGTCTGCTAACTAGCTAGCTCTATGCTACGGCTACCAATAGAAACTGGAACGTGCACATCCCAAACAAAAACACACACATAAATTAACACTGCCTTGTTTGGTACGTACTTTGCAGCAAGATCTTTGTGCGATCCAGTTGAATTCATGAGCTGGGCAAGCTCTTGCCTCACTTCGCTCGCCATTGTTGGTGGTTCCTCTGTGAGCGTCAACCACTCAGTGCTCGCTGCTGTCAAAGAGGGCGACTCTACACATAGACTCTACCCATAGACTCTACCCATCATAGATTCTATCTATAGACTCTACACATTAACCCGAGCCATAATATACTCTACCCATCATAGACTATACACATAGACATTACGCTTAGACTCTTCCCATAGTCTGGACCCATAGATTCTACCCTTAAACTCTACCCATAGCCTCAACCCATATACTTTACACATAGACTTTACCCATAAACTCTAAAAACCCCTCCGTCCCCTGTCCCCTCACCGCGAAAACCTTTGGTTTCTTGAAGCCTCTTCTTTATTATTATTATTAGAGGGTTATTACTAGTAGGGGGGTTAGTGTTCATCATAGAGGATTAGTGTGAGGAATCGGGTTAGTTTCCTTTTTTGGGGTTAGTGTGAGTATGGTTAATTTTTTAATATAAGAAAGTTTGCAATAGTTTTTAATTTGTTGGTTTTTCTTCTTTCTGTTATTGTTATGTCTTGTTCAAGCTGCTTATCTTTTATTTTATTTGTCTGTGCCATACAAATATAGATAATTATAACAATACTATTATTGTTATTAAAAATCATTTTGTTATGAAATGTTTAAACCATTTTGTTAAAACATTTCACCACTATATAGATTGAAGTTACTAATAATACAAACCCCGCATTTCAAACATAGATTTTATTCAGTGTAGTTACACAATACATTTTCTTTTACATGTGAATATATTCATTGGGATATTGGCTCACTCACACAGGCCGCATGGCCGCATCTAGAAGTCATGAGAGAAAAAGGAAACAGAGTTATTGAAACCAAACAAGACAAGTGGTTTGGAATCCCTGACATCATCACGTTAAACTTCATTCTGAACTATTGAACTCGGCTGAATTGCTTAAACTACATTGTAAAAAAATCACCCTTTTATTGATTCTAAAGAGTCAAAGTCAAAGAGTCAAACTGTATAATTAACGCTGTTTATGTGTGTGTGTGTGTGTGTGTGTGTGTGTGTGTGTGTGTGTGTGTGTGTGTGTGTGTGTGTGTGTGTGTGTGTGTGTGTGTGTGTGTGTGTGTGTGTGTGTGTGTGCGTACATGCAGAATAAACTTTGAGAACTTTTACTGACCTCAATGTGGAAAATGCTGAAATCAGAAAATGCCCTGTTCCTTTCTCAAATCGATATCTCTCTTCAGCTGACAGGTACCACAGATTTGACAGCACATATACGTCATGAAGTCATTGCATAGAGAGCCCTGTAAACAGTGCAATGGGTTAAAAGTGTGAGGGAGTGGTACAATATTGGATACGTGGAATACAAGGAACAGTGTCTTGACACTATACAATTTTATATATATTTTTTTTCATTCAGTAGATGCTTTTAAGAGACATACAAGTGAGGCAGAAAACAAATTGAATACACAAAGTAAAGCTCCAAACAAAACAGTATACAACTGGTCAGGACAGGACAGGAGGCAGCATGTGAATTAGGCTACAAACCTAATCATATCAGGGTTAACACATTTCTTATCTGTTAACTCCTTTTCGGGCTAATCTACATCAGGTCAGATAACATTGGGTTCGTCTCCATATAGATCAAAGTAAAATATCTGTTAACTTCTATCTAACTTTTAGCACCATTTTAGAGTAAACTTCCTACTATTAACTACCTAAGGCTGTCTGGTCAACCGACCCCAGCAGGTGAAACTGGGTCCTCACCTCCCCTCCTCCCGCACTCTCAGCACTGGCTCTCCCCAGGGCTGTGTGCAGAGCCCACTACTCTACTCCTTCTACACATCCGACTGCAGTCCCACCCACCCAGAGAACATCATTGTCAAATTCGCTGATGACACAATGGTGGTGGGCCTTATAACGGGGGGAAACGAGGCGGCCTACAGAGATGAGGCCCTGAAACTTGGTGAGTGGTGTGTTTCTAACAACCTGGCACTGAACATCACCGAGACCAAGGAACTCATCCTGGACTCCCGACGGAACAGAGCCGCCCCTGCCCCCCTGTACATCAACGGTGAAGGTGTGGAGCGAGTCCACATCTCTGCTGATCTCTCCTGGTCGGTCAACACCTCAGCGCTGGTCAAGAAGGCCCAGCGGCGGCTACACTTTCTGAGGGTGCTCAGGAGGGAGCATCTAAACACACAGCTGCTGGTGACCTTCTACCGTTCCACCATCGAAAGCCTGCTGACCTACGCTGTGTCAGTGTGGCACTCCAGCTGCACGGAGGCCGACAGGAAGAGACTGCAGACGGTGGCAAACGTCGCGCAAAAAAATCATTGGCTGCCCTCTGCCTTCCTGAAGCACCATCTACGGCTCCCGCTGTCTCAGCAGGGCCAGAGGCATCCTGAAGGAAACCACCCACCCCGGCTGCCATCTCTTCAACCATATGCCAGAACAAATAGACTCAGGAACAGCCTCTTTCCTAAATCTGTCACCATACTGAACTCAGATCTGCACTGATGTTTGTTGTCTATTTGTGGTCTTTACTGTGTATTTAAGTTTTACTGTGTATTTAATGTTTTTGTTTTTTTTATATATATATATTTTTTTTTATTATATATTGCTTTAGTATATTATTATACATTATATATTCGATAACTATGTGTGCACTTTTAAGGAGCTGCTCATTGCATTTTGTTGTACTTTGTATAATGACAATAAAGCTTTCTATTCTATTCTATTCTATTCTATTCTATTCTATTAACACTCATATCCACACAACTTAGTTAGTTGGTATGTTAGTCAAAGTAGCTACACAACTTACATTGATGTTGTACTTAGTCCTGTACACACTACGCATGGCCATGGTCATACCACACAGGCAGCACTCATCCATATCACTGGCGATGGTGCAGCCAAGGCATGGGAAGCAACACAGCCCATAGAAGCCTGTATCGACGCAAATGGAATGAATTCATACGGACCATGAATCGATTACAAATCTACCAAACATATATTTGGTAGGAGTAATCCTTACAAGTGCCGCAGTCACTGGTAAAGGAGCAGAGTCCCGTCTGAAACTCAGAGGGGGGGAATCGGCCCGGTTGGTGCGTCACTGCCATGATCGACTGAAACTGCAATTGGAAAAAGAGGCAAACCTCAATATTAACAGTATACCATCAGCGTATGAGGCCTATTCATTTTCCAGAATTCCAAGGGAAAAATAAAACACAGTTACAATTAACGTAGTCTGAATCTGAATAACTTTTTGAATAGAAAACGAGGAGGGTATACTTCTTACCAGAGGTGTTGGAGAATAAATGAATGATTCTCTGAGACACTAATGACCTTGGTATGGTAAACGTCAGTTGGAAAATAGGAAGGGCCAATTTCCCTTACTGGCCTTGCCTCACCTCACCATAAAACATATTGTTACAGCATTGTAAATGTCCCTCTTGAACAATGACGTTTCAAAATCTGACAAACATTTACCACAAATGACAGTTTTAAAAGTACAACAAGATCCATATTATTTAGCTTATTTTATACTCCTTCAGAACCACACATTTAAACATATGGTAAAATTAGCTTCAGGAAAATGGTTCCAAAAGTCTGTGTGTGGTTTATTGCTGGGTCTGAATGGGGTTCCTTATTACTGAGGTGGGCACACCCACAATGTCACAGGCCTAATATACTGTGATGATTTATATTCTGGAGGACATGCGCTAACTGGTGTCAACGTCCGGATAAAGGTCAGTGTTATTGAACAGTGTTTTGTATTGACTTGTAATTAAGAGCCGTGATGGCCTTAATGTTATCATAGGTAAACATAATGAGGTGTGGCTTTCTTCCTTATTCTCTATCAATCATTTTGTTTGTTTTATTATTCTCAAACTTCAATCCTCAATCCCTCCTTCATACTTAATGCTATATATTCAAAGTTGAAATACTACCTTACTATCCACATTTTTATGGAAGGAATCCAAACTTACCACTATTTATAATTTGTAAGTATTTAAACTTCACAAGCATTGGCATCAAAATCTATAAACTCGCACTTCCCCCACAATATTTAGACAACATGAAAATAGTATACACCAAAATGTTGAGCTCCCTCTTTTTTTCTATAAAAGATAACTTTAAAGCAAAAGCAGGCTGTTCATTTGGTCATATTTGTTCAAATTCTCTTTACATGTCTATCAATGGCTCTCTGAGGGAAACCAAACATAATTTGGTTGCGTGCCTAGAACGAAAAATAAAGTAGGTTTAACTTTATCCTATCTTAGTAAATCAAATGCTCTGTCAAATAAAAAATAAAGAAATCTGGTATATGTAGCAGTCGCAGACCTGTAATAAGCGTGTCCAATCATCTCGTGCACCTTGAATGAAATGTTTAGATTGCTTAGGCTACCTGTCTGTCTACCAACCGATCTGTACCTGCTCGCACTCCTCCCGTTTGGAGGGAGTGGCTTTGAAGGGAGACCTTAAGGTTGCTTGTTGTTTCTCCAAATCGCCAACCCATGCTTTAGATATCTCCACATACGACCACACATTGAAACCCACCAATTTGTTTAGAACTAAAGAGCACCATAAACCATTCTAGATCATCCTTACAACCACCCAGAATGCCATAGCAACTGATTAGAACCCCCATGCAACCACCAAGATAACCATAGCAAGCGCCCTGCTATCAACTACCGAAGCAAACAACTAAAAGGCAATATAACGCCCCTTGAACACCATAGCAACCATCTGGATCACCCTAGCAACCACCCAAACTACAGCATCAGCCGCCTCCCCAAACACCCTAGAAGTCACCCAAAAGAAGCACATAGAAAACCATAGATAACACACAGAACAACATCAACCACCCAAAACACCCTATGTAGACCACCCTAGCAACTACATAGAACGCCATAGAAACAACCCATAAGACCCAAGTTATCATTGATAACCTAGCAACTACTTAAAAACCCCTACTATCCAACATGATTCAAAAAAAGCTTTATCTTTAATATTTATAAATTTATCTTTAATTTTTTTTAACATACCCAGTTTTATCACATTTACAATACAAATGAGTGTATAGCCACAATGGGAATGAAACCCACTTCCCCAGAAAGGGTTAGTAGTACCCTTCTCTAGCAGTTAATCCATAACTAACTGCAAATTTTGATTCAGTTCTTTATTTTTAACATGGTGGTTTTGTCTCACGAGACTGAGCAATCGTTGTATGCTTGAATCTACTATTCAAAGTAGGATCATAAATATGCAAAAAATAAAGAACAAGCTAAAAACATGCAGATGGATTAACAGGGAAATATGGTAGTTTGACATCAGGCTACCACATAAAATTTGATTAGGCCTAGGCCTATATCGAGACTAGGATCATAAATATGCAAAAAATAAATAAAGAACAAGCTTAAAAAAGCATAAAATTCGATTAGGCCTATATCAAATAAAATAAGAACAGAAATACATTTAGCACGTAAGTTGTAACAAGACAAATAGCATAGTAGTAGGCTTATAACATTCATTGCAACTATTGTAATACTCGCTTCAGACACGCGATGTCGCTACTGCCCGTGAGGTAAAGCCACGACTTGTCTATTACACCGGTACTACTACTGCACCGGTTGTAATACATTCATTGGTCTAACTGCAATTGTATAAAATACGCAATTTTCAACTGCATTGAGATTATTTCACGATAAATGATATGATGATAATCCACGTATCAACTGCAAAAACATTTGTATCGATTAAACCACTTTGATCGAGTGCATCCCATTTGTGCAAAAGTTTAACATTCACAAGCTTAAAATAACGTTTATTCCCTTGAGAGAAAGGGTATATAAACCCGATGACGCGGGCTGGTATTCTACAGTAAGGAAACTCATATTATCCTATAAAGTTGGGCCATGTTAAAGTCGCTGACAGAAATGTAGCCTATTTACTAACATTTTGCAAAAAGCAATAGGCTGGCCACCTGTCGTCTTCGGCGTTTTGCTCATATTTGATGAAGAAACGCAGTCCACACAACAAGACGCCTCACAGCAGAAGCGATAGACATGCGCACAGCTGATGTAGAGGCACATCTGCACTGACGTCATCTCCACCACGAAAAGCTGCCAATTCGGAACTATACCCGGTTTCAGACCGGCTGAATTGTAGTGTAAACCAACTTTTGCTGTGTTGCATGCCCTTTTTTCACCTTTCTCACAAGGTGTTACTTCGCCGAATACTCTCTGAAGTCTTGAATTCACTCTGAACCCTTTCAAGCTACCCCATACTCCACTCTACTTTATAAGGACGACAGATATGCAGAAAATAGAGCCTTCCTGTGGAGCAAGTCCAAGATTTTGAAGGCTGAATAACTATTTTTTTGTTAGACACTGTGAGATCTAGGGATACTTTTTCCTGTGTTTTGGTCTGAGGGGAAGAAGCATACTCCCGTGTGTGCACCTATTTCTCAGGATGGCAAAACCCCGAAGGATATGAAAAGGGAACAGGGGCTTGTGTGCGGAACTTCAGAGCAGAAAAAGTCTTTTGTCTTCAGGTTACCCAGCACAGTTGGAATGGAAGTGACAATGAAGATGAGCATGGTAACTATATCTTTTAATCTCTGGTTTTGGGGAAACAAACAGTGCTAGGCTGCAATGCGTTCACGTCATGAACGATAGCGGCAACAGTTCAGCACTCATGAAGATGATCGCAGAAGTAGAAACTGTTTACAAAGTAGCACAGACTTGAATGGTCTTTAAATTTGGGTCAGTTATTTTGGACACCGTTCACTTGGGAATGTTGACAATATTAGATTACACAATAAAACTTGGAGTTCATTATATAGTTGGATCAATGCTATATTTATCGATTTATTTGAACTTTAATGGAATAGCAAGTTGAAGATGTGGCCCTGCAAATGCCAGTTTTTTCCCCAAAAATGATTATTACCAGACGTTACTATGAATAAACAGGCATATTTTGGACCGAAGTAAATGTTTCAAAACGTTGTCAAAAACCCTTATTTTCATCTGGAGAGCCATGCAAGGACGCCATGTAGCGATGGGTGTAATGCTGAAGGCAGGTTGCCAACTGTCTGGGTCAAAGTAGCCGACTAGGTAGCGATGCTCTTGGTGTTCCTGTTTCTAGATCCCCACGGGATGCACGAATGCTTTTTCAAAATAATATTAACATTTCGACCTTGCACATCGTTGTGCTGTGGCATGTGATCTACAAAGGATACAAGGCAACGACATAGTAGCACTTTGGTGCATCTGCACGCCTTGTTCCTCCTTGCAGATGATGGGACTGACCAGGTTGTGCATGGAGCCAGGCCAGCTTTGGGGAGTGGAAAGAATATATCGTTTTATAAAAGTTGGACCAATAAAATGTTTGATGCATGTATGGTTATGATATGAATGATCTAATATAGGAAATCTCCACTGTCTTCCTAAAGTACACGGCCGATCTAATAACTCATTCATCCCATTAATTACATTTTTAGGACATATAAATACATGTATCTCTCTTAAATCGTTTTATTTTTCATTTTGAATTGTCCGGATTGTGATGTAACAAGGATGTATCGTAAATAAAGACAGCCTACAACGACTCCTTCACAGGAATGCAGATGGATTGGTCAAGTCGACAAGTTCGCAGTGTAGATCTTTTTTCCTTCCAGTTTCACCCGAGGGGACTTGTGGGGGCCTGATGGATTACAGTGGTGCCTACGAGTTCCTGAGATGAATCCAGAGGCTAAATACACCACCACCACCACCACCACCACCACCACCAGCACTAGCACCAGCGGCAGCGGCCAGATCTGGAAGCATCTGCTCTGGGGAGGAATCTGAGAAGCTCACCGGACACCAGACATCCATCACAGTGACAATTCAGGGGAGATCCACCATGGACTTGTTATGGCGTGGCATTAGAGCGAGCCTGTGCTTCTTCTGAACCGCACTGTGTAGCACCCACTCACCTCTCTTCCACCCACCATCCCCCTCCCATGTCCCATCTGTCTCTGAATCATGGAGATTTTGTGGAAGACGTTGACATGGACTCTGAGCCTGGTGGTCATGGCTGCTACAGAATCTCCGACCTCCCAGACGCTTTCCCACAGCTCTCAAGGTAGGCTGCCGGAGCACTCTGTCCTTTGTTGTTGCTTTTGTTTGTGAAGGTCATAGTCATGAGTTCACACTGTCGCCATCGTGATGTTGTTGATTGGAAGACTTGTCAACTGCACCTCATCTCTTCTTTGCTCTTCTGCTCTCCTCTTGCCTCCTCTCTCTCTTCCCCTCTGCTCTCCTCTCCTCTTTTACATTCTTCTCTCCTCTCTCCTCTTCCTTCTCTTCTGCCGTCTTTCCTTCTCTTTTCTGCTCTTGTCTCCTCTCATCCCTTTTCACCTCCTCTCCACCCTCATTTTCCTTCCAACCCCACTCCCCCTCAACCCTCTTTCCCTCCTCCACCCCCTTCCCTCCTCCACCCCCTTCCCTCCTCCACCCCCTTCCCTCCTCCACCCCCCTTCTCTCCTCCATCTCCTCTCCCCATCTCACATCTCATCACCTTCTCCGTCCGCCAACCTCTGGTGCTTCCATCGTGTAAAAGAGGAGTTCCTGTCCTTCCTGGACCACTACCAGCTGACGGTGCCCGTGCGGGTGGATGAGAACGGGGACTTCCTCAGCTACACCCTGAAGCACCGCCGACCGGGCCGACGCCGACGGGGTGCCCCCCACCCGCCCGTGGGGAGCCTGGGCCCGGGCCACACAGAGCCCACGGAGCATGCTCCAGAGACCCGGCTCTTCTACAGACTGTCGGCCTACGGAAAGCACTTTTACCTGAACCTCACCCTGAACCCTCATCTGGTGTCCAAACACTTCACGGTGGAGTACTGGGGGAGAGGGGGCCTGGAGTGGAGGCACGACCTGATGGATAGCTGCCACTACGTGGGCTTCCTCCAGAACCAGAACGGCACTACCCGGGTGGCGCTTAGCAACTGCAAAGGGCTGGTGAGTACAAAGGAAGGATGGTTCCAATGCGAACATCCGAGACACTGACCTTGAGTGGCTGGGGAGTTCATGGGAGGATTATCTCAGGAAGTCCCTGGGGTGTACTTTTACGGAGGTAATATATATGGATTTGTGCTTGTGTTCCAGTTACCTCAGGCAATCCCTTAGACAAGAGATTAGAGCGATTGTAGTTTATTTAGCGCAGTGTTGGACTCGGCCCAATTGGCAGAGTCACGTTGGGGGCAGCTCGGGGTTAGGCAACGCTACCGAAGTAAATCTCATCAAGTACCTGGGCTTGACGAGTGTGTTTGAGAGCCTGTTTTAAAAGGAACTTTACCACACAAGAGAGTAGCATTTAATTGTTTTGAATTTTATTTTATTTCTATATTGTTCCATAAAGTTGTATCCGATCTAAGTCAAAAGTGTTATCGGTTGACATTTCAGTTATTACATGGTTCATTCAAACCAATTGTCTAAATCAATAGGAATCTTTTAAGAGGATACTAACTTTCTTTGTACTATATTATATCCTTTAGACCTGGGCCAGGAAATGAATTATTTTGCAACTTAAAGTACTAAGGAGTTTTCTCTTTGAAGAAAAGCCTTTAGTTATATAGTTTGAGGCAAGTGTATGCCTAGTTTGTTATTGACAGCCGTAATCGGCAATCAACTCAAAATAAAAACAGGAATTAGCCTTAATCCAGTCAAATGTCTGAGCATGAACTAGCTAGGGTCCAAGAAACGAGCTAGCATCTTCCTTATTGTTTCCTTAGAGAGCGAGACACAAACGACATAGCGCATCGTGAAAAGCTTTTCAAATTCCTTATTTGCCTCGGCTTATAACCGTCCGCCACTGTTTCTTGTGTCTGTTTGTCACCAAGCATGGCGTAATCACAACAGAAGACGAGCAGTATGTAATAGAGCCATTGAAGAACGCGTCCTCCAACGCCTCCAGAGAGTGGATCCTGGACCAGGCACAGCAACACGTTATTTATAAAATGTCTGCCCTCTCCACACCGCAAGAGCACAGCCAGGAGTTCAGCTGTGGCATTTCAGGTTGGTCGAACCTCCGTCTGGGCACGACTGCATGTGGGTGGAACTGACGTAGAGGAGTTGCTATACATAGCGGGCCGGAGGAAGTGCTGGTTTTGGTGGCAGGCCCAGGTTTGTGGATGAATGTGTGTGTGTGTGGGTGTGGGTGTGGGTGTGAATGTGTGTGTGTTATATGTGTGTGCTGTTGTCCTAGTCTGGCCAGACTGCCACCATTAAACCTGTAGAGAGAAGCCTTGCTCCAGCATTCATAAAAAGGCAAACGTCTGTGGCTGTAGCACCTCTTCGACTAAAGTCTGACGCTGAATGTGAGTCGGGCAAAGGTTTTTTCATGACAGCATTCATCCCATTCATAAACCAACAATCTTAGTGTCCTAGTGTCCCAGTGTCCCTTCCTCATTCATAAAACCAACCAATCTTTCATTGTGAAGCGTCCCAAGTCTTTTACTTATTTGGGATGTGATAGTAAAAACTAAGGGGATAACCAGATGGATATTTAGGTACTTGGGCTGAGATCTTATAGAAAAACAGCAACGTCTGTCACCATCAGGAGGCAAGCATGCCTCAACGCATACCTACATCTCCCTCAGAGTGCAGGGTCATAAAGGAGAGGCTTTGCATTGGAGTCATAGTGCACGGTAGCAGACACCAATGAACTCTTAAAAAATGAAACAAGTCACTGAATGCAATCCACCTCACTCTCCAATCGCCGTGTCCACCCTCCATGTCGACAGACCCCGTGAAGTGCAGTACACCCTGCTCCAAAAGCGCCCCGTCGTCTCCTGCCCTTCAAAATAACAGCGCGGATGGGAACTCCACCAGCAGACACCGTCGCTCAGTCAGCTCCGAGCGCTTCGTTGAGACCCTCGTGGTGGCGGATAAGATGATGGTCGGCTACCACGGCCGCAAGGACATCGAGCACTATATCCTGTCCGTAATGAATATTGTAAGTATGATCCTACTTTTGTTCAAAAGGGTTGTACTAAACACACAAAAGAGGCAATTCTATGTGTAAAGTGTCATGTTAAGTGTCTTTCAGTATCTTAAAAAGTGCTATTATTAGTATAGAGTCTTATTTCTCTATTTTTCTTCATTGCATTATCTATAACTTATAAGATTGTTACAATGATCAACTATATAATCATCAACGGTTCACATCTGTTGACAAGTATATCATGGTAGATAATAGATAACGTAGAGTTGTGTCGCAGCACTCAGGCACCATTTGTCTGACTTTGTGTCTTTTCTTCTTTTCTGGAGGTCAGGTTGCCAAACTTTATCGTGATGCCAGTCTAGGGAATGTTGTGAACATTATCGTGACCAGACTAATAGTTCTCACAGAAGACCAGGTGAGTACCCTCCCACACCCGTGACATCTTTGATTCGCTCTCTTATATATTTAGTTAATAACATGGTCATCAACCCACTAATTGACTTGAAGTAATATAACGCTCAAATATAACAGTGACTGTGTTATTAACGTGCACATCTTGTGCACGTGGCTGACTGACTGCTTAGTTTGAAGTATAGATATGAAACATAACACTAAGTGGAGAGGAAAGTAAAGATATATCTTTTTGTCAACTTTTTAAATGAAACAACCCTGCAGTAAACTTGAGACCATGAAACTCCATACAATGTAACTGACCTAGAAATTCCAATCATACTGCTAGTGGATTATTTTGTATTCTTGTTGTTGTTGTTGTATTGCTTGATGTGTGGCTGTGATTTGTGGCGATCTAGCCTAACCTGGAGATCAACCACCATGCCGATAAGTCCTTGGACAGCTTCTGCAAGTGGCAAAAGTCCATCCTCTCTCACCATGGAGATGGAAACAGCATTCCGGAACACGGAATGGCCCATCATGA
The DNA here is from genome assembly GCF_902167405.1 of Gadus morhua. Taxonomy (NCBI): domain Eukaryota; kingdom Metazoa; phylum Chordata; class Actinopteri; order Gadiformes; family Gadidae; genus Gadus; species Gadus morhua. The sequence goes on along the minus strand of NC_044066.1, from coordinate 10,152,422 downwards.
CAACGCTGTGCTTATCACTCGGTATGCATGGAAACACAAAAAAAACCTCAAACTTTCATACAGACTGTTTTCTGTTTTGGTGTTTGTCATACTCATTTTAAAGGGCTCACATTCTACCAGCAGATAATAAGATAAATAGTTGATTTTTTTTAACTAGTTGGTAAGGCCCATTTGGTATTGTAGTCGGTTGATCTATTCATCATACATCTGGGTGGATACTCCAGAAATTGATTGTAATGGCTGATAAACTTCACAACTGGTGGTTAAATAGGGCTCCATGTATTTATTTGAGGCAAATTAGGTAAAATTAGCAGAAACTTGGTTCGGGCACAACCAGTATTTGTATGTTGTGTTGTTGTGTTGGTTATACATAGAGCCTGTGCTTGTTTGTGTTGTCCTGTTAGGGTCGTGTCACAAAATGAAGTCTGGCAGTAGTAGTTTTTTAAACGTTCAATTCTGTTGCAGCGAAAACACACCCTGAACAAACCTGTAGAGACTCAACACGTCAATGTGCCTTTTCAGGAGTCGGTCATACAGAGATATATTGTACCATAAATATAATTTATGTTTAGGGTGTTAACCAATATCCAATACAGCTCCTCATTTGTTTTGGCCTCATGAACTAGAAGCTAAAGTACATATTCCCTGAGCTGAATTTTCTGGACAGGGTATGGTGTTTGACACAGGATTAGTTGAATGATATAAATACAGTTTTATACAAAGCTCAGAAAATACAGGAAAGGCTCTGTCTGTACTGAATATTATTTATATCGTGAGCTGCCTTTGCATGATGAATAGCAGTTTATTGCCTTTAGTTTTATTAATGATGTTGCTTTTCAGCTCAACGCTAATTGGAATTAGTTGTTATGCTAACAACATAATACATATAATGTGAAGGAAAAAATATTAGCTTACATTTTTCTATGTGAACAAAGATCGCTACCACTGATCGATTACATGAATGGAAAAAAGTTAAATGATTGATTTATTAAAGACATGATTTATTTGACATGGAATGAAATAATGGGCCATTGAGGAAAGAGAGTAAAAGGTTCCTTCCAACCATTGTTCCTCCATCGTACATTCCAAATGACAATGTCAGCGTTTCCTACAGAGCACCAGTAATGGAATGGCCTCCACTTCATCATTATCGATCCCTATGGATCCTCTTGATGCCGGGATGTTAATCCTCCTTTTCTAATCCCTTTATGAATCATTCCGGAAACGGCCCCCATAGCAACCTTCATTAGGCTCAGTGGCTGACGGGCAGAGTGCCTCTTCTGGAACTCTGCCCGGCGACGCTCCGAGAGACTCAAGGAGAAATGAAAGGAAGCACATCTAAACAAATACACCATCTTACCGAGGTCAAGCTTGTGCCCCATGGTTTTGAAAAAAGATGAGTGTATGCTAGTATAATCGGGGGGGACACAGGGGGTGAATTAGATTTGATGTGTCCTTGGTTTTTACTAGATTAAAAGCTTTGGAATTTATTAAATCATTTAAATTGTATGATGTTCTCAAGGCTGCAGGGCTCAGAGAGCGTTCGTCCGCGTCCTTCCTATTGAATTACACCAATGTGGGACCGACAGGCTGTGGACAGAACCACAGCGGCAGACCTCTCAGAGTCTGCTCTTACTGGCGGTGTGATGGTTTCATATCCAGGCCAGTCTGCAAGGGCAAATGGCGTTTATAGAGATAGGTATCTGTTTCTGGATTGAAGAGGTTAGTGTTTGATATAAGCTCAGTTGTTACGAGTGGAACCACAGTGACTATGTTCATTAATGAGTAGGTCGTAGGCATCTTGCACAAGGATGCTGCAGCTTGACTGTAGAAACCAGCAGGCTTCCTTTTCAGCTGGGAGGTGAACACCCTGTCCATTACATAAGCAGGTGT
>NC_044066.1:10043029-10143029 GCF_902167405.1 Gadus morhua | reverse complement strand
CTAACGATCAAACATTTTCAGCCTAGACAAATGGTTTAAAGAGGCCTTTGAGACTGTAGCCATGATTAAGGGCTTTTCAAATACACTGGACTTGACAAGACTAGCAGGGCCGATTATGTTGGCACTGCTCTCTCTGCTGCTGCTTTGCTCAAAGGTCCATGGGCGGCCTATGAGGCTCGTTGTATTGGAGGGAGGACTCAGACTAACAGTGGAAATCACATCTGTTTCAATGTTTCACTATCGCTGCTTTGAGTTGCTTGCAAGATACATTCTCTAGCATTTTGACTTTGTTTCAATCAATGTCTTTCTTTACGAACTAGGTGGTGAAATATAATCTGATTTATCCATACAAAGCCTTTCTACTGTATTACTCCTGTTTAGAGGCAGGGCTAGAGGAATAGTTCGTTTAGCGAGGAAGAGATCATCTAGTCTAAAGCTGAGGGCTCAACATGAGAGGCTTAGCTCTAGTGACCTTCTCAAATGGAGAGCTTTGTGGGTTGCAGTCCCTGGTCTATCTGGACCAGACTATCTATCCCCTCCTCGTCCCTATCTTCACCTTCCTCGTCCTTTCACGTCTCCTTCTCCTCCCGATCCCCTCCGTCCTCTCCTCTCCCTCCTCCTAATCCTCTTCCTCCACCTTTTCCTCCTCTTCTCCATCTCCTCCTTCTCTTCTTTCTTCTCCTCCCGTTCTTCCTCCTCTTCCCCTTCTTCCTCTCTCTCTCTCTCTCTCTCTCTCTCTCTCTCTCTCTCTCTCTCTCTCTCTCTCTCTCTCTCTCTCTCTCTCTCTCTCTCCCTCTCCCTCCCTCTCTCTCTCCCTCCCTCTCTCTCTCTGTCTGTTTATACAGATCATGAGCAGGAGCATGTTTAGTGGAGTGAGTCCCTCCCAGACATAATGGTGGTAGGGAATAATGGTGGTTCTGGTTGTCAGTTGCCATTTCCTGACGACAGCTGTTGAAGGGAAGGTTCCCAGCGACGCTGAGCCGAGGTGACAGAGTCGCGGTCCTGCTACTAATTGGACCACAAAGACAGGGATTTTCCACTGTTCTCTGCCAAAAAAAAGAATCCTTTTTGAGACTGGTTAAAGCAATGCATCCATAGGTATAAGAAAGTGGTGCGATCGCCATGACCACTGTGTCTTTGTTATATATATATCTTTCATGTTGGAAGGTCTTGACTCTTACCGATATTTGTTTATTGGAAAAGGGTTCTTACAAAGTTCTTACTCTTCCTTGATCGATAAAGCCAATGGGTCTTTTGGAGCTATGAAGGGTTTCTGCTTTTCATTGTGAGCGGCCACTGCCAAATGCCACTTGTTTTAGTCGTGCTTTTAGTGTGTTTAGTTCTAGAATCTCCTATCTTTCCTCTGTCCCACAATGACACAATGTTGCTAACGTCACTATTCTGAAGTCCTATTCTCTGTGGTATTCTCCCTCCATCCCTTATCAGGCCCTCTCCCTCTCCTCCTCCACCTCCTCCTCCTACTACCTCTCCTCCTCCTACTCCTACTCCACCTCCTCCTCCTTCTCCCTGTCCTCCTCCACCTCCTCCTACTCCACCTCCTCCTCCTTCTCCCTGTCCTCCTCCACCTCCTCCTCCTACTACCTCTCCTCCTCCACCTCCCCCTCCTTCTCCGCCTCCTGCACAGCCTCCCGGCATTGCACAAGCGTTTGTCTTGTCACCTTGCCCGATAGTCCTTTCCAGGGATGGGACTCATTCCTCAGCCTGCTGCTGCAGCTCACCGCAGCGGGGGGGGGGAGGAACCCGATGTTATAGTAAATAGTTGTGATGGTATTTTGCCTCAGAAGAATCTTCCCGCCGCTGCTGACTGAGACACAGAGCGGTCGGGTTACTTTGCTTTCGTTATGTATATTTGCTTTCGGCATGTATTTAGTGTTCATCAATAACTCATCATTCAGCGTGATGATATGAAAAAAAATAGGGACTAGAATCAACGTACAGTTACATTCCTTTAACAGAAAATAAAAGCCTCTCCTCCAAAATAAAAGCAATAAAATAAAACTATATTGTGCATTGCCTACCCTCCAGACTTCAAGCGAGTTAAGAATCTATAATGTATAAGCACATACTTTTCTCATACACATATATGTGAAAAAAGTATAGATAGTATAATTGCAGGACTATTATTGCTGAAAGACACAAAATTGCTGTGCGTTTTTTTTTCTTCTTTCAGCAAGTTATGTGGGAGCTCACATATATCTGTCTGACAAAGCAGACTAAACATTATCCGAGGGTCAGACACATGGCCCATAGGCCTCTCTCTCTCTCTCTCTCTCTCTCTCTCTCTCTCTCTCTCTCTCTAGACTCGTGGCGTTTTATTGGCTCTGCTTCGTAACATACAGCGTAGACCAGATCACAGAGCCACATAATCAGAGAGGACTGATGGTCTTTAAATGGACAGGCAGGGCCCCTCACAGTCTTCTGGTCTCGAAGGCCTGCTCCTCTCACTGTATGGCTCCTGTCTTCAATGCTATTTCATATTTAGTTTATTACATTGAGGGACAAATCAAATGGAGTTTCGGATACTCAATATTAAACAATAATGCATGCAAGTAAATGACAACCGTCAAGAACAAGAAACTGATAGCTCTAGACAGACACTCGTTGTTGGTGTAGTAAGGGTTATACCAAATGCCCTGATGAGTGCTGTACAGCCAAGTGTACAGAATAATTTGGGTTAGGTTAGCGTGAGGGCTAACCTGGCCCCGATCATTCATCTGCTGCAAGCTCAAGTGTAGAAAAAAAGCTTCCTGTGCATAAGAAACAATTCTATTGTAGGTTTGTTTTTTTGACAGCTCAGGTCGGGGGACGTGTCTGGACAATGAACCTCTGAAACGAGACTTCCTGTACCCAACAGTGGCCCCCGGGCAGGTGTACGACGCAGACGAGCAGTGTCGCTTCCAGTACGGATCGTCCTCCCGCCAGTGCAAGTACGGGGTAAGAAACCAGTATCCAGTCACGCCGTGAAACCTGTTCACAAAACCAGCTCTTAATTGGTTCTGAAGGTAACCCTACTGGTGTGTTTTTCAGCAGCATCACGTCACAAAAAGAATCACTAACTAGCTAGTTAGGTGAACGCTAATTCAAAGTATGCTAACTGATTTGCATGATAGAAACCTGCATTCATTAATTTTGCCCCGCCTTGCATTCAATTGAGCTCTCATTTGATCAAAAGTAAGCTCGAATTTTACTAGGTGGCTAATTAGCCAAATAAGAATAAAATATTTCGAGCTGCAGGCCTATGTGTGATACAATGCAGCATCTCCCACACTCTCCCACCTTGTCTAAACTTGTTCAATTCACATTTTTCCAAAATAACCATGATACCTACATATGAATTAAATAAATCGTCATTCAAATTGTTATTCAATAGCTAGCTAATTAGCGAAGCTATTGAAAATGCACTATTTACAGGGCCCAGTAGCTACACACAAATTCAGCCTTTGAAAGAAATACACTTCCTTCGTTAGTGTTTTTGAGTCCAATCCTAGATTAGAGTTGTGGAGCAAGTGTTGCCAAACCAGACAAAACAACTTGTAGAGCAGTTGTGTCTTTATCCAACAATAAGAGTTGCTGCTACCACCAATGTGTTGAGTCTTTGGAAAGTAGTTAAGTAGTTTATGGAAAGTAGGAAAATATAACTGAAGGTTATGGTTACAATTTGGGTTAGGGTAATTTGAGAGTTGGATGGATTCTTTTCAATTTATTTGATTAAATATTAATATTCAACTTAGCATTATAACAATGCATAATAATAGCTTGGTTCTGGACTAGCAGTTGGGGAAGAGAGAGAGAGAGGGAGAGAGAGAGAGAGAGAGAGAGAGAGAGAGAGAGAGAGAGAGAGAGAGAGAGAGAGAGAGAGAGAGAGAGAGAGAGGGAGAGAGAGAGAGAGAGAGGGAGAGGGAGAGGGAGAGGGAGAGGGAGAGGGAGAGAGAGGGTGAGTAAAAACACAGAGCAAGAGAGACAAAAAGTAAGAGTGTGAGAGAGTCAAAGAGAGAGAGAGAGAGAGAGAGAGAGAGAGAGAGAGAGAGAGAGAGAGAGAGAGAGAGAGAGAGAGAGAGAGAGAGATTGATAATGGCTGACTGGTACCAGGTTGGTAAGATAAAGCTCTTGGCTGGCGTTTACAACCTTGCAGGCAATTTGTGTTGGAACTTGGAACCAATATATCTGCTGTGTTCTGGGCTGGCTCATGAGAAGGAAACTTTTTCACATTGTCCTTCACGCAAAAAGACAAACAACTGAAGACAGACTATTCCAATTCCTCACAAGGAATGGAAAAAAACAAAACAAAAACAGGTAGGCTTATTTGTTATGGATTGCGGTCACGTCATCAAGGGATCTCTCTGACGTAAACAGAGGATGTTGCTGTGAAGACACATGTCTGAAAAATATGATTGGACATAAGGATATTATGTATAGTTAGATTGGCTCCAATTTAAACTTTGAGACGTCTTTATGTGGGTGACAGAGTTAGGAGTTGGGAGTCACCTAGCCGGCCCAGAATTTTCCACTTTTTAAACTTTGAAAAAATAAAAAAGACATATGCATAGATAACCAAATGAAACGAAAAGTTCAAAGACATACAGAGTGATGACTCTCTGAGATTACACCACACAAGGATTAGCGTCAATCATTACTCAAACAATATCATCAAAGCAGCACACATAATATAATAAAGAGCGGATTTGGCTGCTCTGACCTCTAGTCTCCGCTTGATGATAGCATTTGATACTAAGCGATGAGGGATGGATGTGTTTTCCCCCCCCCCTCTCCACTCCCTATCGTACAGTATGGGGATGAACTAATGTTGACGAAGGGACCCCCCAGGGAGGGTTTAGAAACACACAAACACGCAAGACAACCGAAATAAACAGTTAAACGACAGCCTGAAATAATTGGTGATCTCATTATATTATATTTTCTTATAATTAAGATTATTTTTAAAAACGAGATGACAAAGTGTGTTTTAAAGGAGATGAGCAGATTTTCAAAGGGCTCGTGTCGAGCTCCTTCGGTTTGTTGACTCATAAGCACAATATGATGGTTTGGAATCAGCATGAAACCAGTCAATTTATGACAGGATGAATAAGTCCAGTGTATACAAAGCTTCTATATATCTAGACAGCCGCAGACACACACAGAGACTGATGTTTCTCCCCCAACATTTGAATTGAGACATCTAATATATTATCACTCCTTGTAGGGCAGATTGGTTTTGTTTAAAGGAGACATAGTATGGTGTTTTCCCAACAAGTAAACATAGTATTTGAGTTCTAGAAAACATGTTTTTGAAGCTGTTTGCTGGAAATAATAATAGGAAAACATCTGCCGAGTTCGTCCGCCGGAACTGCTGGTCCACTGGTCCACAAAATCTTAGCTTTGCTCTGATTGGAGGGGAGTGGGGAAGTGGGAGGTAATATTCAACTGTGCCCCCTTCCTACGTAGGAGGGGGCGCCGAAACTGACTCGCTCGTTTGGTAACTGTAGGTAGGATATTTTCAGAAATGCATATCTCACTAAAAACATCATGTACAGACTTTTTTCAAAGTTGTTATGCGTGTGGGAGCACCAGAGACCCAAAACAACACCACAAATCCCAGGAAAAGTGTTGTTTTCATAATATGTCCCCTTTATCAAAGCTTAAGTCTTGTTAATAGAGGTTCCCTTTTCAACAGTGCACCATCAAGATCCCCCCTTCATTCCATAAAGACAATACTAAAAAGCAATTCTACTATCATACTATAATTGAACACTTTAAAATGTAGAGACTCAGGCTTATTACGTTCTATGTAACGAAAAGATGTTGAGTCTAAGACGTAAAACACCTTTTTTATACTTTACTACACAAACCTGCACAGCTCGTGGCAGACGCATTCTTGTCGGGTGACAGTTCTAACAGGCAGAACCCTGTAATAAAATCACACCTCGTGATTTATTAACCCACATCAAGAACTCAATTAGGGCTAAATTAAAAGGGGTTGTGGGGGGATATCCAAACTATACCTTCACGCATCTGCACTTTCAAAATGAAAAGCGTAAGTGTTACCGTTTCCCTGAGAACTGACAGCAGAGCGCACAGAAATCCCAGAGCATCCTTTGATGGTTATATTAGCCCGAGACCCTCGTGGAGAAACCCCCCTCCGTACCCTCCTTGTCCTATCAGAGATAGAGAGACCTCTTCTTCTTCTTCTTCTTCTTCTTCTTCTTCTTCTTCTTCTTCTTCTTCTTCTTCGTCTTTGCATAAATCCATCAGCCTCAACATCCTGACAGGCTGGGGTTTTGAGGCGCTGACCTTTCGGTGCAGTCGAGATGGAGAATGGAACCATGGGGGGCTGGGGGGGGGGCTTATTGGATCCAGCTGGAGGAGGGTGAGGGGGGGGGGGGGGGGGGGAGCGAGTGGCAGTTTGCTGCTTTATTTAATCTGGATAGGCTCAGAAAGCAGTGGGGCCGAGGGATGTGGGGATGGTGAAGGCGGGGGGGGGGGGGGGGGGGGGGGGGACTACCTAGTTGCTGACCTCGTTGCACGGGGGGGTCAGTATGTGTTCCGCGCTATCATAACTCTTGTTCATGGGCAGCTCTTCTGCTATACACAGTTGTCCTGTAAAACGGCCCTTTGAAGTTTGGAGATGGGAGACGCAGCCCAGTTGTTGTTTTTTTTTACCGGGGGCTCCTAATGTGCGCTGGTGCACGGCTTGTTCTTGTAGCACACACACACTTGTATGGTTTTATTTATTTCGGGGGCGGCCTGGTTTGACATTGTTCTCCATCGGTTCGTGTCCATCTCTGTCTCTCTCTCTCTCTCTCTCTCTCTCTCTCTCTCTCTCTCTCTCTCTCTCTCTCTCTCTCTCTCTCTCTCTCTCTCTCTCTCTCTCTCTCTCTCTCTCCGGTCTCTTTACGAGGCTCTTTCTATCTTGTCTGTTCTTTATCACACACTGACACTCACACACACACACACACACACACACACACACACACACACACACACACACACACACACACACACACACACACACACACACACACACACATACATACACACACAAGCATGCATGAGCACACCACAAACACACATACACACACACACACACATTTACACGCACACATACACACCTTTCGTAATCCTCCAGTAATCCTTTAGTAATTAAGTTGGACGTGTTTCAGGGCTCAGAAGAAGGAGTTTCCTTGAGTGTTCCAGAATGTTCTAGACGGCGGAGGGAAGGAGTGTTCTAGAACGCTCTAGACTACAGAGTAGAAGAAGCAAACACGAGAGAGACATGAAGTCATAAATATTTGTCCAAACGTTTTTTTCTTCAGAGGAGCGGGATTGTCCGTTGCTCAATGCTAATTCCCCTAAAGAGACAGGATGGGATTTGTTGAACTGATGTCACGTCCCCCTGTGATCTCGGAGATGAACGTCAGCAAACAGTGATGATTCAGCGGACGATGAATCTCTCCTAAGAAAACATTTGCAGCGGCGGATGACCATACTCGTATTGCTAATGATGTCAAATGGACTGTGATCAAAAGCACATGGTCTGTGGAAATACGCGACAATAAAAGATGGTGTTTCGGGGGGGGAGGCCCTGATCGACCTGCCTCCGATCCACTTATTAGTCTGCCTTGCACAAAGAAGAAAAAATAGATCAAAATTGTGCATAGAGAAATGTTTGTGACCCCGATATCTTCTCCCCCTCCAACAAACATGAACATGGACCCCACAAGGACGGTTCCCTCCAAATAGGGTCCCCAGAGACACAGTCCCCACAAATCCGGACCCGAAAATACAGTCCCCGCAAATATGGACCCCACAATTACTTTCCCTACAAATCCCGGCCACATAAATATACTCTCCAGAACCCAGACCCCATAAATACAGTCTCCACAAATCCAGGCCCCATCAATGCAGTCCCCACAAATCCAGACCCAGGAATGCAGTCCCAACAAATCCAGACCCAATCAATACAGTCCCCATAAATCTAGACCCCAAAAACACTGTCCCAACAAATCCAGACCCATGAATGCAGTCTCCACAAATCCAGAACCCATCGATACAGTCCGCACAAATACAGCCCAATGAACGCAATCCTCACAACCCGGACCCCATAAATACTGTCCCCACAATCAAGACCCCATCAATGCAGTCCACATAAATCCAGAACCATGAAAGCAGTCCCCACACCGCTCTTCTGACCAACTTGCTATTGCCTTCTTTCCTAGGAAGTGTGCAGAGAGCTCTGGTGCCTTAGCAAGAGCAACCGCTGTGTCACCAACAGTATCCCCGCTGCCGAGGGGACCCTCTGCCAGACCGGCAGCATCGAGAAGGGGGTGAGCGACCTTTTGACCTTTTTCTTTTAATACTTCCATACAGTACCCAAAACAAATAACAAACGACCGAAATTAACGAACGAACCGCGTTGACCGAATGACCCTCATTCGGGCGGCGCGTTTTTGATTTGCCCCGTCTCCACAAAGCTCTGGAATTGGGTACTATTCCCAGTGTCTACTCACGCATGCTTTCACATAAGAATACGCTAACACACACACACACATATATACACACACACTCACACACACAAGCATATACATGGGTGCCAAGCTTTATGTCATCGGTCAACTGTCCACGGTACCCAGCCAGGTTACGAGAGAGAGAGAGAGAGAGAGAGAGAGAGAGAGAGAGAGAGAGAGGCAGATTTAACATGGATTACGGCGGCCATTGTGGGTGGATGGTCCGGGGTCTCAAAGGGAAGAATGGCAGCGTGTCACAAGCTGTCACCCATCATTACCGTTAGGTCAGCGGAGCCTTTCAGGACCTGGGGCCCACAGAGGGGGGGGTGGGGGGTCTGTGCTGTGCAGGAGGCCCCAGGTTTAGCCCGGGGGCTTTGAAGTAGCTTTGGGGGCAGCGATGGGAGAGCTGCTGGTGTACCCCGTCTGCCCCCGCCCGTTCCAAAGGAACGCGGATGCTGAGCCGAGATGTAATGGAAAGAGATGGAGAGAGGCCAATAGGAGGGAGGGAGAGGACCGGCCAATAGGAGGGAGGGAGAGAGGGGCCTGGCCAATAGGAGGGAGGGAGAGAGGGGCCTGGCCTATAGGAGGGAGGGAGAGAGGGGCCTGGCCAATAGGAGGGAGGGAGAGAGGGGCCTGGCCAATAGGAGGGAGGGAGAGAGGGGCCTGGCCAATAGGAGGGAGGGAGAGGACCGGCAAATAGGAGGGAGGGAGAGAGGGGCCTGGCCAATAGGAGGGAGGGAGAGAGGGGCCTGGCCTATAGGAGGGAGGGAGAGAGGGGCCTGGCCTATAGGAGGGAGGGAGAGAGGGGCCTGGCCAATAGGAGGGAGGGAGAGAGGGGCCTGGCCAATAGGAGGCAGGGAGAGGACCGGCAAATAGGAGGGAGGGAGAGAGGGGCCTCACCAATTGGAGGGAGGTAGAGAGGGGCCTGGCCAATAGAAGGGAGGTAGAGAGGGGCCCGGCCGATTGGAGGGAGGGAGATAGAGGACCGGCCAATAGGAGAGAGGGAGACAGGGGCCGGGCCAATTGGTGGGTTAGAGTGAGGGACCTGGCCAATAGGGGGGAGAGAGTGAGGGACCTGGCCAATGGGAGGGAGGGAGAGAGAGGACCAGCCAATAGGAGAGAGGGAGAGAGGAGCTCGGCCAATAGGAGCGAGGGATAGAGAGGTCAAGCTAACAGGAGGAATGAGCTGCCCGGCTAATGGGAGAGAGAGGGAGGCCCAGTCAACAGTAGCGAGTGAGAGAGGAGGGGGAGAGAGGGAGTGGTGAAGCAGTGAAGGGGGAGGTGATTGAGAGACAGGGAGGGTGGAGAGGGATGTGGGCGATACAGTGTCTGTGGTTGGTCCATAAGAATCCTGGGTGTTGGACCAGACTGAGGCTAGGGGGAGTCAGAGACTGTACCTCCACTGTTATCTTACTGTGAGTGTCTGTTGGAGCTCACCTCTCGCATGGTCATCAAACTGTTTATAGGGTGTTGAAAAAACATAAAACAGGTGTACATTCCCCCACACACATTTATGCACGCACACAGAAACACACACACATGCCAGCATGCACGCACACACACACACACACAAACACAAACACACACATACAGCCATGCACGCACACACGCACATACAAACAAACACACACACATAAACATACAAGCATGCACACACATACACAAACACAAACATATGCAAGCATGCACACACACACACACACAAACACACACAAACACATAAAAAACACACACACACACACACACACATACAGATACACAAACACACACGCATACATATACAAGCATGCACACACACACACACACACACACACACACACACACACACACACACACACACACACACACATACACACACACACACATACACACACACACACACACACACACACACACACCACACACCACACACCACACACACACACACCCGCCCACCGAACATCTTCTTGCTTCCAAACACGTGACAGAAAACGCACGGCTCGGGATCTCTCCGGCCAGACGAATGGTAACCCGGCCGCCCTCTCTCCCCATGTCCCCCGAGCAGTGGTGCTTCCAGGGGGAGTGTGTGGGGTTCGGCACCTGGCCCCAGAGCGTGGACGGAGGCTGGGGCCCCTGGTCCACGTGGGGGGAGTGCAGTCGGACCTGTGGTGGGGGCGTATCGTCCTCCATGAGGCACTGTGACAGCCCAGCGTAAGTAGGCAAAGTAAGCCACAGCCAGCTTAACACATCCAGTCCGTCGTATGCCCTGGCCTCCGTCAAGTGTTTGTTAAAAAAAAAGTGGTGTGGTGTGTGTTATTGTGCGTGTGCACGTGTGTGTGTGCACATTTGCGTGAGTGTGCCTGCATGTGTACGTGAGTGTGTGTTTGGGAGTGTGTGTGAATGGATAAATGAGTCTTATAACAAATGTGGTGTGGTGTGCGTCAGTGTGTGTGTGTGTGTGTGTGTGTGTGTTTGTGTGTGTATGTCAGTGAGTGTCCATGTCTGTGTTTGTGTGTGTGTGTGCGTGTGTGTTTGTGTGTGTAACTAGATGAATGATGACCCATAGCCTTCTGATAGGGACCACAGACTAATGTTTGCATTGTTACTGCACATCAAGAGAGAGAACCCACCAACAAGTCCAGCCTATTTTCCGAGATCTGCACTTGCACCTTTCATCACCATTGGATGGATTTAGTGAAAAGAGGAGAATGGTGGCGCACATGTTAGACTAACAGAAGGAGGAACAGAGAGATCCGGCAGAGGTTGTGCTCTAATGTAGTGCACCTGTGGAAGGTACTGTGTTACCGAAGTACAACTCCTTTGTTTACACGTCGCATTGCTCTCTTGTGTTTCTTAGCCCCTCTGGAGGAGGAAAGTATTGTCTTGGAGAGAGAAAGCGCTACAGATCCTGTAACACAGACGTAAGTATACATAATGACCTCCTCCTCGCTTCACTTCGCCTCGCCTCTTCCCCCTGCCTTCTCTTCTCCGCTTCTCTGTCCGGCTCTCCTCATCATCGTCATCTTTTCTCCTCTCCTTTCCTCCTCTCCTCATCTCTCCTCTCCTCTTTCCTCCTCTCCCTTGTCTATCTCTTCTTCTGTGCTGTCATCTCAGTATTGTGTATAAAACTCTCAAGAGAAGAAGGCGCTTGTCTTGCCGTAGCGAAATGCTGGGCTCTGGTATGCCCCGATTGTTGCAGCGTGGAACAGATGCAGAGTGCGTCCACCCAGACACACTGACCTTAGATGGATTTGGCCTGTCACTGAAGCCCTGGCTATCCTTCTCGCTCCTCTCTGGCTCCGCGTTCAGGCAACTTTGTCTGCCCTGTGGTGGATTTAGATTGCGTTTTAGTTTCGTGTTTATAATCTTTTTGTTGACAGCAAAAAAAATAATGGCCCTAGGACACGGTTTGACTCTGCCTGGGTTTTATTAGTCGAGAAAGTAAATGAAACCGATTTCAAGTAATTATGCATGCTCGTGATATAGTTTGATGCCCAAAAGTTATTTATTCTTCATCATTTGACGGATGTCATTTGTGTCGAAGCCTGGAAGGCTTTTCCATGTGTACTTTATAAAGACAATGTGATTTAAATCTTTTAACAGGGAGGGGGGTGAATTTGCGTAAAACCAATATTTTTGCAGTTTCTGCCTTTTTCACAATCATCCAATAAAGTATGTGCGGTGAAAACGGTGCCAGCGAGTGAGCCAGTGGGCACAAGAGACAATAAACACCTATTTTCCTTCCTTCTGTTTCCAAGCCAATAATTAGACCTCTCAGGTATAAGTTCTCTAAAGGTCTTCCTCCTCAATCCAGGGGATTCTTTGGTTTACCTTATAAGGTTCCCCGAATTGACCAAAGGATGGTTATTCTGCAGCGCAGTGGTAACCACACTGTAAGCAATTTAAAGTTAGAATGTAAACTAACGAAAGATTCTGGCTTCTTTGGGCCAATACGTCTCAGTGTTGTCAGCACCATGTCGTAATCCTGCCTAAATAAGTTACCTGAGAGACTTATTAGATCATATATCTTCAAATAGACTCATCGTCATTTTAGGGGTTTCACTTTCTTGGCTTTTCTTCCCTCCCTTCCTTCCATCCTTTCCTTCCTTCCCTCCTCCGTCTTTCCTTCCCCACTCCTCTCCATCATAATCCAAACCGGGTCAATCGGGGCACTCAGGGTTGCGTTGGGTTGGGGCCCGTAGGAAGACTTAGATGCGAACACTCATAGAGCACTAGATACGTAGACTCTTAGATACGTAGACTCTTAGATACGTAGCCCCTTAAATACTAAGAGCACTAGATACGTACACTCATAGATACGTAGACCCAGAGATACGTAAACCCCTGGATTAGGGCTCTTAGATGCATAGTCTCCTAAGTACGTAGACTCTTAGATACATAGACTCTTCGATACACAGACTCTTAGATAAGTAGCATCTTAGATACACAGTTGTTAGATGCATAACTCTTAGATACGTAGACTCTTAGAAACGTAGTCTCCTAAGTCTGTAGACTCTTAATTAGGACTATTAGATACGTAGACTACATAGACTCTTAGATGCGTAGACTCTTAGATACTTAGACTCTTAGATACGTAGACTCCTAGATACGTAGACTCTTAGATACGTAAACGCTTACATACGAAGTGCCTTAGATACCTGGACCCTTAGATATGTACTCTTAGATACGTAGACTCTTAAATAGGTAGACTCTCAGATACGTAGACCCCTAGATACTTAGAATCTTTAAGATGTATACTATTAGATACGAAGACTCTTAGATACGTAGAGCCCTAGATACGTGGACCCTTAGATAAGTACTCTTTGATCCCTAGACCCCTAGATAGGTAGACTCTTAGATACATAGTATCCAAAACGCGTAGACTTTTAAACACGTAGACCCTCGGATACATAGAATCCTAGACACGTAGCCTCTCAGATACTGAGAGGCCGGGCGGGTGTGCCAGCCTGCACCAGCTCAAGGTCTCCTCGGGCTGAAACTGTGTTTCTCATTACCCACACAAAGACGTGTTTTATTATTCATTGCAAATAAACACATGCAAACAAAGGAGCATTCCTCCAAATGCAAAACACATTGTAGTGCATTTCTACATTGTCTGCAATTTTTCTTTTCTCTTTTTCTGGGGTGGGTGGGTAAGAGTGATATGTGGCAGAAGCCTACAAGGAAACTCGCAGACAACTGCAGACGAGTTATTCCCCTAAATACTGAGTCGTTTATAATGGATATTGTTTTAATAAGCAGCCCCGGAGAGAGACGTGACATATATCATGATGAAAACATAACACTACTAACTCTTGTTTCTGCGTGACATGATCCACGCCATTCCAAACCCTATTTCATCCGTCTCTTATCTGCCTTAGACCTGTCTGGCGGGATCCCGAGATTTCCGGGAGAAGCAGTGCGCTGACTTTGACAGCATGTCCTTTCGTGGGAAGTATTACAACTGGAAGCCCTACACTGGAGGTACGTTCGGCACGAGAGAGAGAGAGAGAGAGAGAGAGAGAGAGAGAGAGAGAGAGAGAGAGAGAGCTCTGCCTCGTCCACTTATAGTCTGTTAGTGGTTCGCGAGCCGGCCGGCCATCTGCTGTGCTTCACGAGTCCTCTGCCGTCTTCTCCACGGCTCGGTTTCCTTTTTTTTCTTTTTATGACTCATCATCAGTGACAGTCTGGAGGGTGACCTTGTTGAGCAAACAGCCTGAGAGAGAGGGAGGGAGAGAGGAGAGAGAGAGAGAGAGAGAGAGAGAGAGAGAGAGAGAGAGAGAGAGAGAGAGAGAGAGAGAGAGAGAGAGAGAGAGAGAGAGAGAGAGAGAGAGAGAGAGAGAGAGAGAGAGAGAGGGGGGTGAGAGAAAGGGCGAGGGGGAGAGAGAGAGAGAGAGAGAGAGAGAAAGGGGGGGGGAGAGAGAAGGCGAGGGGGAGAGACTAAGAGAGAGAGAGACGTAGAGAGAAATACGGAGGGAGAAAGCGTGCAAGGGGGAGGGAGGGAGAGAGAGAGAGAGCAAGAGAGAGGAGGAGGAGGACAGTACGTACGGGATAGACTGGGAGAGAGAGAGAGAGAGTTTGATGGGGAGAGAGAATTCCAAGCATTCCGTAGTGAAGTTTTGTGTGGAGTTGGACGCTCCTGTCGGCCGTCCAGGACGCGGCCGCAGCCTGTCAACTCTGGCCTTTGCACGCGTTGACTTCTGCGTTGTATACACGCAGTCTGGCTGCCGCTGCTGCTGCTGCGGCCTGGAATGAGATCTGGGCTCAAGCTCACCGCATTTTTGGGTTCATTGTGGACCGCCACTGCTGATCCCCCGAAAAATAACAGATGTTACTGGCAGCAGGTTTTCCAAGAATCGTAATGTGGCTTTATCGCTGCAGTATCGCAGCATTGTTATGTTGAAGTGTCCTCTCGGACACTTCAACATAACAATGCTCCAATTTGGTGTAGCATTGTTGTAATGCTGTGCAGTGTTCCTATTTGTGAAGAGACATCAGGTGTTACATTTGAGCAGGAGTCCATCACATCTCAGTGGCGTAAACGCTCACTAAGACCACCACGACATCCATGTCATCGTCAATGCGATCGCAATGAGATCCTGATTATTTGACCAGCCAATGGCAGCATCGACCCACGTTTGAATGCTTTCATCTACTTATGCTTTGAGGTTTAACCTTTCTCCACACAATGCTTAATTATCTTCACTGAGGCATGACCAGGTGATCTCACCTGTATGCGATAAACTGTATTCATTCCAGACGGGTAATAGCATCCAAATTGCAGTACGGTTTCAAAACTGAAAATATCCACTGTATACGAAAGAAAGAACTATGTCTAATATATATATATACGAAAAATAAATCTATAATATGAGCAGTAGAAATCAAATATGAATAATAAACACGGAACGTGAAGGAAAACATTATTCCAGCAGAGATAAACATTATGATACGGCACATTGTTGACAGAGCACAAGTTAAGCACCTCATAAGCCTGGGTGAACAACGTGTGTGTGTGTGTGTGTGTGTGTGTGTGTGTGTGTGTGTGTGTGTGTGTGTGTGTGTGTGTGTGTGTCTACGTACCCTAGGCGGCGTGAAGCCCTGTGCACTCAACTGTCTGGCGGAGGGCTACAACTTCTACACCGAGCGCTCCCCGGCCGTCATAGACGGGACCCGTTGCCAGGCCGACTCCCTGGACATCTGCATCAACGGGGAATGCAAGGTAACGCGGCCCTGCCGGACACGTCCAGCGACGCGCCTCACCGGGCGCCACCTCGCCGGGCGCCACCTCGCCGTTCAACCTTCAGTCGGGGACAGTTGCCGTGGTAATCGCCGCGAGGTTTCTCGGCTGCCCGGGATTGGTCGCTTCAGGCCTTGATGGCTGTGTGGCTCCACGTTGACGCAACGCAAGGGGGCTTTACGGACCCTTTAAGTTCTTGCGGACCCTCCTTGCGTTCACCGCAAGGGCCTGACGTGCGCCTCCCAACACATTTTTAGCTTGCGTCGAGGCGACGCAGCATTAAGGGCTGTGATTGGTCCGCCCATCAAAAGCCCGACGCTGAACCAAAACGGGTTCACGACTTTGTCGAAGCGTCCGCGCGGTCATTGCGTTGCGTCGAAGTGGAACCATAACTGAGCCTTGAGGCGCCCCTCTCACTCCTAAGAGGACCTCATCCTTTCTGAATGGGTTTGTATTTCAATATACAAAGACAGAGGGTTCACGGCGTTCCCCGTGGAGAGCCTATAACGGCGAGTGAGCCGGTACGCTGATTTCACTTGTTTAGGAGATCTGTTAACCCGACGCCCCGGGTGGTTTGTTACACAGAACCATCTGGGAAGTCGTCCTTGAAAACGCCTCGGAAAAGGCGATGCGCTTCAAAAAAGCTCTTTGGCTAGGTGATGGGATGAACCATCGGTCAGTCAGTGTCCATCACGGAGTGGATCACGTCGTTTCCTCAAAGGACCCTGATTGGTCCCCAGCGGGGGGTGGTTCGGACACAAACGCATCTTTTGACACCCGGTGAGATGGATTCCTGCGGGATTGGTAATCTGGTGAGTCCAGCTGCCTCGCAAGGTTAGGAATCGATAGCAGCATCAAGAACACTTTTTGTAGAATTCAAGACGTTCTTGCTCTTGGATAGGAGCTCGGTGTGACTCACAGACTGCAGCCCAGTAATACTTTCCACCTATTTTGCCCCTTGCATACTGTGGAACAATCTAGCCTTCTGAATCGCTTAGAGTCGATTGTGAATTATGATTCACAATCATCAAAAGGAATCTTATCACGCTCTGCAGCTTGGACCAGAATTGTGTTTTGTATAAAACAGGAAACCCACATGCCCAACTTACAATTAAATGTTTAGTTAAAATAACCATTTAATAAACATGTATTATATCAGACTGAATGGGAAGCCATAACAACTGTTTCATGGGGGGGGGGTAAGGCTGGGTGAGGGCGGGCTTTAATGCCCTTTTTGTCACAAGATAATGGCACAGTGTGTCACGCAATGGGTGTGTATGCGTATATCTCTGTGTATTGCTGTGGCTTACAGAATGAGATCAACCTTTTGTTTCTTTTCGGCCTTGTAGACCACTGTGTGAATTTGTGACATCCCCTCCAGAATACTATCTGCAATGTCATAGAAACAAAACATAACAAACTGATTACGTTCATTTATCCATGAGCGTGCTTGGAATAAGCATAATTTGTTCACACAAAGCTGTATTATTTGTGGTCCAGTGGAGAGACTTCTTAGCTAGAAGGACTGGTTCTGTTTGTCGTGACGGAGGATCTCTGGAACACTTTTTGTTCCAGAGATTAGAGAACCTCAAAGGACCATGTTTGTGGACATGTGTTGCAGAGGGAGAGAGCTAGAGAGAAACAGGGGTAAAGAGAGAGATAGGGAGCGAGAGATGGGGACAGAGAGATATAGAGAGACAGAGAGGGAGGCAGAGAAAGAAAGTGAGAGGGAGGGAGGAAGAGAGAGGGGGAGGGATAGAGAGAAAGAGAGAGTGTGAGAGAGAAAGAGAGAGAGAGTGGCAGTGTCAGAGCGCTGAAAGGTTGCTGACATGAAAATAAGTGTTTGGAGCGCGAGGGTGAAAGAGAGAGAGGGCGAGAGAGGGCGAGAGAGGGCTCACTCAGGGCTTGGTCACACTACCTCCGTCCGTCGACGGATCTCATTGACTTTGAATGGGGCGCACACAGAATGCGTTGTGGGTCCGTCCGTCCATTCGGCTTCGTGGCCTGCATCAAAAAGTTGAGAAATGTTCAACTTTTCAGGCAGCGCCGGATCCGTCAGCCATCAGATCGCGGTTATGCAAATACACTCCACATGTAGCGGGAAGCGTCCGTTGACGGATGACCGAGGGCGTGTCTGATGTATAGGGGACTAGTCTGTGTACTGTAGACGCATACTGCAGCCAATCGAATCGCTTCCCGCTACAAAGCCGATGCGTGGATATAAATACAAAAGATGACGCAAACAACAGGTGACAAAAAACAATCGTATCATTTCACATCTCTTAAAAAAAAATTACGGCCGGAATTTTTCTGCTTCTTCCTGCCTGCGATTGCAAAATGGATCCAGTAGACGCGTGGAAGGTATTTGCATAACCGCGATATGATTGGCCGACGGATCCGCTGCCTGAAAAGTTGAACATTAATCAACTTTTTGATGCAGGACACGGACTGCATCAAAAAGCTATTTTTAAAGAAGGCCACGGAGCCGAATGGACGGACGGACCCACAATGAATTTCGCGAGCGCCCCATGCAAGGTCAATGAGAACAGTGTGAACAAGGTTTAGGAGAGAGAGAGCGCAAGAGAGAGAGAGCACAAGGGAGAGAGAGACACAGAGAGACAAAAGAATCGTTGGGATCTCGAAAAAAAGGACGTTCAAGGATGAAAACCTCACACACAGCAGTCCCTCACAGCGTGTTTGTGTGTGTGTGTGTGTGTGTGTGTGTGTGTGTGTGTGTGTGTGTGTGTGTGTGTGTGTGTGTGTGTGTGTGTGTGTGTGTGTGTGTGTGTGTGTGTGTGTGTGTGTCCTGCAACAGCATGTGGGCTGTGACAACATCCTGGGCTCGGACGCCAAGGAGGACCGCTGCCGTGTGTGTGGAGCAGACGGCAGCACATGTGAAGCCACTGAGGGCCTGTTCAACGATTCCCTACCGCGAGGAGGTACACACAGACACACACACACGCACGCATACGCACACACACGCACACATACACACACACATGCATGCGGGAAACAGGCGGGACACAACATATTAAAGGTCCCATGGCATGCTACTTTATGGATGCTTTAATCTAGATATTAGTGGGCCCCTAACACAGTATTTGAAGGCGTTCCCACAGAGAAAGGGGTGGTAACCATTTTCCTTATGACGACATATGGGGCCACATTCCAAATCCGAGTTCCTGAGCTTCCATTTTTTTCAAAGGCGAGCAGGATACCTAGTGCTCATTTTACACCAAACGCAAGTTTTAGCCTCTGGGGGACCATAGGCAGGCTAGGGGAACTCATATTAATGTTAGAAAACCTCATTAAGTGAGATTTTCATGCCATGGGACCTTTAAACACAGGGATACAACATATCATACACAGAGACATAACATATCATAAACAGGGACACATCATATCACAAACAGAGACACAACATATTATAAACAGAGACACAACACATTATAAACAGAGACAAAGAACGCATAGAGCATATTTCTACTTCTATGGCCTGCAAACCTTGGAAAAAAATATGTGTGTGTGTGTATCTGTGTGTGGTTGTGTGTGTGTGTGCATGCGGGCTTGCGCATGCTGCATACGTTTACGTGGATGTGTTTGTGTATGTGTGTGTATGTTCGTGCAGTGTGCACACATGTTCGTGCAGTTTCGACGCATGTCCTTGCGTGTGGGTGTGTATGTTTGTCGGTGTGTGTGTATGTCTGCACATACGTTGAATCATTTGGTCAGATTCATGTCGTTGATTCCATTCAATGCCGTGTTTTTTCTTTCGATTAATCCAACTCATGAACCACAAAATAAACTCATGCAACCTATCTTTCATGACATCAGAATCGTCCCTGCGTTGCCTCATGTTGTTTCTCATAGGCTACATGGAGGTGGTTCAGATACCAAAGGGCTCGGTCCACATCGAAATCAAAGAGGTCGGCATGTCCAAGAACTACATCGGTAAGTCGAGCGCTCTAAATCAATGTCGCCATCAAACAATAAGCCAAGCAAAACTTTTTAAGGACTTTTTTACGCCATGTATCTCGAAGCCGCTACTCACTCTGTTGTGCGCAGTGCAATAATGACCACAATCTGGGATCAATAAACAAATCTAATGTTTATTAAATGAACAACAACAGGCAATTAAAGAGTGATATTAGGATGTTTCCATTGTCAGTCTCCTCTCCGTCAACCGCCCCCTACCCCGAGCTATAAAGCTGGTTTAAATATCCAGTTGTCTTGCGAAACCCTCCTGAATCTCTCATCGATATGTAATGGCAAGCTTGGCCGTGGCCTGTACTCCTCCGTTCCAGACTAAACAAAAAAGATTTGCAACACCGGCAGGGTCGAAAACTAAAACAATCAAGAAAGTGGATTAAATTAGTTTTGTTTTTTGGAGCGTGGAGGGACGGCAGGGGGGGAACGATGACTTCCATTAACCCGAAGCATCAGTGGGTTGGCGTTGTTGAATTTATTGTCAATCCTGGGGTGGGATAGGGGGGGCGGGACTGAGGGAGTAAGACACACTTCACAACAGACAGCGGAGTTGAATTTACGACCGATTTCGGCTAAATTGTATCTTCTTTTTTTGGTGCGGTGGGGGGGGGGGGGGGGGGGGGGGTGGAAATGAAATATTTAATTCATTGTATGCCCATGTTTGAATTGCTGCTTACATTGAACTCGTATTTAAAGTGCCATGTTTGACTTGTCTTGTCTGGATGTTGTGGAACAAAAGCACATTGTGTTTCATACCGCCGCATTAAAACGATAACACTGTTACTCACTGTTTACATTTTCCAACACCAGCAGAAGATCGCCGTCCCTAAAGTGGAACGGTTCTGTCTGAATTGTTATACGCCGACAGTGAAAACGTGTTGAAATTCCACCGAGAAATGTTGATAGTATTGTCTCGTGTCCCATCTGTGTAAATACTGGATTGAAGGAAGAGTAGGACTACAGAGCCATAGAAAACGGGGCCTCCAAATTTGGCCCCAAGTCAACGTGTAGAAAGTAGATATTTCAGAGCTGTTGTCCCTGGAGACCAACCTTTTGTTGTGACGACCAGACAGATCGGTATTCATGACATCCATCCAAGCTTTCACCTGAAGTGTGAGTGTGTGTGTAGTGTGTGTTTCTTTTACTCCCCTCAAACCAAATGTGTGTGTGTGTTTGTGAGTGCACATGATAATTATTAGCATGGGCTTGAACTTCAATTTTATGTTTATCATCCTTTTTTTTATGTGCAAAGCAGTTTTAACGTTGGCTAAACAGATAAAGTTGCAGACAGATGTTTAAAAGTAGGCTTAAATGACGATCAATTACGGCAACCCTGTTTCAAAACAGCACTATCTCGTTAGATTTAACCGACCATTACTATTTACGATTCAGCCGTTTAGCAGACACTTACATCCAGAGCTTTTCTTTGATGCACGTCATTAATGAGCAGGTAGGGGTTAAGGGCGAGTCGGGACCATTCAGCTAAGATTAAAACAACCTAATCCCCTTACTAGACCATCCCGCCACATTCCCAATCGCTTGCTAATTAACATTAAAAAAATAGCGATTTATTTATGCATTTTTATGCTTTATGAAAGAGTGAGAAGGACAGGAAGCTATGGGAGATAGAGGGGAGGACAGGCAGCAAAGGACCACGGGCAGGACTCACATTTTTATTAATTCTTATAACTAACATTAAATAACATTTCTGTTCATTCTTTCCTGTGTCCTAGCGCTGAAATCGGAGGGAGATGACTACTACATCAACGGGGCTTGGACCATAGACTGGCCCCGGAAGTTCGACATCGCCGGCACCTCCTTCCACTACCGACGGCCCTCCGACGAACCCGAGTCCCTCGAGGCGCTGGGGGCCACCACCGAGGTCCTGGTTGTCATGGTACGCGGAATTCGGCAATATCCGATAATCGTGAATTCGTAAAAAAGAAATGAGGCTCTTAAGCGCTACAGGCCTCTTGACAAAATGTGTTTCATCTGGAGGGTGAGTTATCGTGAGTTTGGAATTTATTGATTATTGGGGGGAATAAGATAAGGAAAAGTTCTTATCTCTAGTCATGGGAGGTTGGGATGGGGTGGGGTAGGGTGAACACATGATCGATTCCATATGTGCGATGTCGATGATGCTATATTGATCCCCTGGGGGGCGAACTCAGTTGTTTGCGCTGCTTGGCAAACAGCTGTGACCTGAATTAGTTTTTTAGGGTAAGAAGTCCATAAAATTGCTTAAACTGTCAGAGATGTGGGCCAGGTCTTATTGTGTCTGTTTGTGTGTGTGTGTGTATATATGTGTCCGTGCTTGAGTGTTTCTGCGTGTGTCTCTGTGTGTGTGCTAGTGTGCGTGCGTGCTTGTTTGTGTGTGTCTGTGTGTTTGTGTGTGAGTTGGTTTTACTGGGTTCTTGGTTCCGCCTGACGTCTGCTAATACAAACAGGGCATCGCATGATCGCATGATGACTTGACGATTGAGGAATGAACGGATGAATGAGAATAACTGGGAAAACAATGAGATCAGGAAACATATGTGTTGATAAACACATTATTAACCTGTTAAGGATTTAACAGATAAATCACCCCTGGCTTCTTGTTGATTTATCCCTGCCTATATTCATCAAATCGGAGTGAATTCTCAACACTTAAGTAATAGTTTTTATTGTGCATGTTCAAGCACTTTGTAACACTTTATTAATGATAAACAATGTACTATTAAGTGTGTCTTGATTACGTTTGTCATGTATGTTGTGTAGTGTGAGTGTGTTCGTGTGTGTGTGTCTGTGATCGCGTCTCACATTATTTCCACAAATGCGACAGAACAGAGAGGTTTATTCCGCTTAAACCACAGTTACCATTAATTACTTTAATCTATATCAGTATTTTTTTTCAAACTCTTAGAAGGCAGAGGTGCCCCGTTTATGAAAAATCATGTACTTCCACCGATCCTTATGGACCAATCAGGAACAAGCAACCGCCCTGGCATAATCCAAATTCCTTTAACATCAACGTGGGTATCAATAACAGCATTCACCTTCTGAGTGTCCTCCATGCAGGTGCTGCTCCAGGAGCAGAACCAGGGCATCCGCTACAAGTTCAACGTGCCCATCCAGCGTACGGGGAGCGGGGACAACGAGGTGGGCTTCACCTGGTACCACCAGCCCTGGGCCGACTGCTCGGCAACCTGCGCCGGAGGTACGAGGCCCTCGGGCCCGGTGTGTGGACGCTCCCCCAGAACACCGTATACGGACATGCACTGAGCATACTGCTGCTGCTGACATACATGTGCACGAACACACACGCAAACTCCCTCCGATTGACCCACACACACACACACCGAACTGCACACACACACACACACACACACACATACAGACTCACTCCAACATACCTGCATGCAAACACATACACACTCACGCTAGTATACGTTCATGCACCAACACACACACACACACACACAAGCACACACACACACACACACACACACACACACACACACACACACACACACACACACACACACACACACACACACACACACACACACACACACCTAAACATATGTGAGCATGCACACACACCCACACACACACACTCCCACAATTACTCCAACACACACACACATACACACACACACTTTCACATCACTCCAACACACACACACTCATTCCAACATACTTGCACATGTACACACACACACACACACATACAGACTCACTCCAACATACCTGCATGCAAACACATACACACTCACGCTAGTATACGTTCACGCACCAACACACACACACACTCTCACACACACACACACACACACACACACACACACACACACACACACACACACACACACACACACACACACACACACACACACACACACACACACACACACACACACAAACACACACACACACACCTAAACATATGTGACCATGCACACACACCCACACACACACTCCCACAATTACTCCAACACACACACACATACACAAACACACTTTCACATCACTCCAACACACACACACTCATTCCAACATACTTGCACATGTACACACACACACACACACACACACACACTCAGCAAAAACCCGTGGAAGATTGCCACATACTGTTTTTCTAAAGTTATTTTTAAAAGGGTCTTACTTTCCTAGACATTCTTGACTACACGCTTAGCGGGTGTGTGTGTGTGTATGCGCGTAGTGGTTCTTTTGTTCATCTCCCCCCACAGAAACTAAACGCAGTGTCCCGTATCATCGTTTTAAGAAGGGTTCACCAAAATCATTACTTGGTCCTTCTTGTTGGGGCCATAATAAATGTGGTCGCTTTTTTCCTTTCCCACATCTCAGCCGCAGTTGATAAACACGGTGTCGTTTCTATGAATGAGATGCAGTCTTATGGTTCACTAGCCTTGCTTGAGATATAGGCCACGAGTCAGGAATCCAACTATTTTAGGCCCGAAACCACAGCAGACTTCTCTGCCAAGACCCCCCTGGCCCCAACCCACCCCACCCCACAAGAAAAAACAAAACGACTTAACCAAACCTTTTAGCCCAAAAGCAATGGGTTTCAAATAACAGAAAATAGTATTTCTCCCCAGTTGTCAAGCTCTGGAAGAGTTTTCCATATTTCTGCAGAAGCATGACCAAGTACGACCAGGGTTGCTTGGGGAGCCGTTCCATAGCTGAAGAATCCTTGGACTATTACTACTCTGCATCCCACAATGTCGTAAACTTGAATTGATGCTGAGAATGCGATTGATCTGAGACCGAAGTGCACCAAATGATTGATTAGCTAGATAGTTACACTAGCCTTCCTCAGTACGTTATGTTCCACTACTCATCAAATGTCGTTGGACATTGTGTCGCAATAGTGTTATCAGAATGATTTTAACAGACTTAGGTTGAGGGACGTATTGACTGCATTCAAAGGGAGCTCCAACGTTCTAGAACAGTAGCCCAGAGTCGTTTTGTCTGGGGGCACGTGCACCCACACACACACACACACACACACACACACATTCATACACGCACACATACGCATGCACGCACGCACGCATGCATGCACGCACACACCCACAGACACACACAAACACACACATTCATATTTTATTACATCTGCCAGACAAATCTGGTGCTGAATATGTCCCATGGGGATCAAGAGAAGCTGGTATGGCGCAGACACACTCTCTCACACACACACACACACACACACACACACACACACACACACACACACACACACACACACACACACACACACACACACACACACACACACACACACACACACACACACAGTGCACAGAGGGAGGTTGGTCAGTGATGGGGTAACTCTGTATCTGCGAGCCAAAGAAAAGAGTTTCTGCTCTGTAAAAGTGATTTGCCAAGATATCCTGCAAAGAAGGAGGAATTTACATGTCTGGATTTACTACACGCTGAAAGGGGGAGACCAGTTCAGCCCCAACAAGGCACCCAGCACAGAGGCCGGCTCCGGTCATACTATAGTTAAATGTGCATCGTATCTTTATTTGCCTATACCAAAGGGTTTACTTATTTTTTGCATGGATGTTTGTATAAATGTGTGTGTGTGTCAATATCTGTGTGTGTGTGTGTGTGTGTGTGTGTGTGTGTGTGTGTGTGTGTGTGTGTGTGTGTGTGTGTGTGTGTGTGTGTGCGTGCGTGCGTGCGTGTGTGTGCGACAGGCTCCCAGAAGCAGGAGATAGTGTGCAAGCGGCTGGACGATAACTCGGTGGTGCAGAACAGCTACTGTGACCTGGAGGGGAGGCCCTCGGAGAACCAGAGGGCCTGCAACACAGAGCCCTGCCCCCCCGAGTACGTACCCCCCCCACCCCGTCACCCTGCACCTCGTCCCACAGATCACACTACACACTCACAGGCCCAATCCCATTTCTACCCCTTACCCCTTCCCCTTACCCCTTCAAAACAAGGGGGAGGGGTAAGGGGAAGGGGTAAGGGGTAGAAATGGGATTGGGCCATAAGCTCAGGTCTGATGGCAGAGGAGCTCAAATCACGGTCAACGGGGCCTTTTACTTGCGTTGTCGCGTTGCTGGATTCGGGGATCTGTAAGTGCATGATTGGCCGTTCACAGTGAACACAAACCCGGCCAGCATTATTAAACTGAGTTTTAAGGTTTCCACTTTCCTTTGAGGTATCCACTCACAACAATGAGCTTTCTTCAGTCTCATCTTCAGCGAAACTCCACTTTCAGTATTCGGTTTCGTTACCTCAAAACACTGTGAATATTCCATTCTGTATAATGTACGCAATGTCTGTCTACATATGTTTATTTGTTATGGTCTTTTTGCACTATTATCTTGTTATGTCACTCTGTTACATGTTATATGTTGCGCGGTAAATATATTAATAGCACATTTTCACAATTTTCGGCCTGGCAATAATGTTCACTTTGACTCTGCCTTTGGCGGCACTGCGGCACAGGACAGAGTAACCTACCCCGTCTCTGGCCCACCTCTCCCTGGTCCTCCCAGGTGGTTCATCGGGGACTGGTCCGAGTGCGGGAAGACGTGTGACGGGGGCGTGAGGACCAGGACCGTGCTGTGCATCCGGCGGATCCAACCCGCCGAGGAGGAGACGGTGGAGGACAGCCACTGCCTCACCCACAGGCCCATCGAGAGGGAGCCCTGCAACAACCAGTCCTGCCCGCCGCAGTGGGTCACCCTGGACTGGTCCGAGGTACACCCGCCCCCAACGCTGGTTTGCATTGTGTGCTTGATGAAGCAATGGAAAAGAAAATTAACTTTTATGTGCATTTAAATGAGCTCGCATGATTAAACAGTATGTGAAATAACCCTTTTTTTTTTTTTAAATGGGTTTTGAATTGTTATACTGGCCTATCTCAGGATATGAAGCAATGACAAAGAAAATGTACATTTTTTGCTCATTTAAAGTCAACAGTTTTATATTTCGGTTTAGCTGTGGAAAGGTTCCCTTTCCTTCTTCAACTTTAAACTCAAATCCGGCAACGTACATCAAAGTACACCGAATATTAAAAGAATTATTTTAACGTGGCCAAACACACAGAGCAAATAACACAATACCAACTCTGCCTCGACAGAAATCCAGTGCTTTTGGCTCTGTCTGTCTCAGGTTCAGTGTAAGACTCTTACTGGAGTATCGCGTGGCAGAGGCTTAACAGTGATACCCCCCTCCCCCCCCCCCCTCTGCCTCTCCCCCCCCTCTGCCTCCCCCCCCCCCCCCCCCCTATGCCTCCCCCTGCTGTCCTCCAGTGCATTCCTAAATGCGGGCTGGGCTTAAAGCACCGCATCGTCCTGTGCAAGAGCAGCGACCAGACCAAGGCCTTCCCGCCCGCACACTGCCCCGGCCACGCCAAGCCCCCCGTCAGGATCCGCTGCAGCCTGGGCCGCTGCCCGCCCCCCAGATGGATCCCCGGCGAATGGGGACAGGTAAGGAGTGGCTCGCACGCATCCACACGGCGGCCATCTTTGATTGGTCTTTACTGTTTGGTTGATTGATTGGTTGATTGTATTTGACCATTTTGATATTAAATGTAAACAGCAGGCCGTATCATACATTAAAATACATAAAAAGTCAGGGATGACACAATAAAGCCCGAAGGATTGTTTCCATTCTGGTCCCTGGTTGTTTTATCCTAAGTGCCTCAGAGTGGGTTTTGAGATAGGAGCAGCTAGCGGTTAGGGTATTGCTCAAGGACGCCCTACAGGTTAGGTTGTGGGACTGAAGGGTTGAACCCAGAACCTTTTGGCTAGGAGTCACCCCAACCAGTAGACTAGTCCTGTACCGTTCAGCAAGACACATTGATCTGCTGCTGTACGAAGTGTGGAGTACATGTCATTAAGGAGCAGTCAGGGGTTAGGGCTCGGGTTACCTGCAGGTTAGGCGGTGGAATTTGGGTTCAAAACAGAGAACCATATTCGTAGGGTTGCAACCAGAATTGATGTAATCTAATTTTGATAATCGATTACTCTTTGAATTCATTTTTCAAGTACAAATAACAAATCATTTTATGATTAATGTTCGATTCAGTTCAAATCAAATATTAGTTTCATGGATCATTGTTAAAGAGTTTGGTTTTCCTTGGCTGCTTGTCTGACAAAGCAAAGCCGATTAAAACTTCACTTTGCACTGGGTTAGGCTCTGATGCATTTGCTATTATTTAAGTCATTTTATCGACTAAATGACTAATCGATCATTCAGGAGAAAAAATAAACAACAATGGTTTGATTAATCAACCACGAAAGTAATCCTGAGTCGGAGCCCGACTCAAGATAAGACCTGGGGTCTCAGAGGAGAATTGCTCAAGGACACCGAGGGGGATACAAACCCGGAACCTTATACAGCTGGGAGTGACAACACGTGGAGCACCAGCCCGCTCCACTAGCCCGCCAGACTATCCAGGGAGAGCTCTGGTTCTGTTCATAAATAAAGGCACAGTGTCAGCGGGGCTCTGACCTTTTGGCTTGGTCCAATCAACAGCCAGCAGGGGTAATCCTCTGGAGGAACCCAGAGGACTCTCTAACAGAACCAAGATGGAGCAGACGGCCCCCAGGTGCTGCTGAGCGATGAACTTAATTTATACTTGGAAGACACGCGTGCGTGTTTTCAAGGAAAAAGGCGATGACGTACGCTGCTTGTGCTTGTGTTTATGTTTGCAGTGGGTTACTGCTTTCTGTGTGCGTGTGTGTGTGTGTGAGAGTGTGTTGGGGTGCCGGCCGGGGGGGGGGGGGGGGGGGGGGGGGGAGGAGTTGTGTCTGTGTGCTGTCTGCTTGTTGGGTTGTGCGTCAGCATGTGTGTGTGCGTTTGTAGCGATGTGCATGTTTGTGTGGCTGTGTTCGTCTGTAAGGGGCCGTGTGCATGCGACTGTGTGCGTTTGTGTGAGAGAGAGACTGCGTGTCGGTGTGCAGTTGAGTGTGTGTGTGTTTCAGCATGTGTGTTTCTGCTTTTGCGTGTGTGTGTGTGTGTGTGTGTGTGTGTGTGTGTGTGTGTGACCTGCTCCTGTGCGCATGTGTTTCAACAGGTCTGGTGTGTGTGATCTGTGGCAGTTATATCCCCGCTGGCTGTTTGAAGTTTATCTCTGCCTCTCGATCACTTCCAAGAACGCGACTTAGGAGCACGCCCGGCACGTAGCATTCTCGGGCTAACCCCGCTCTGACTCGCTCTGTTCGTTAGGGCGATTGTCAGCCACATGTCCCGGTGAAATATAGAACTGTCACTGGAACAAGAGCCTTGTCATTCTTTGATATCTGGTTAACACTCGGTGCTCGTGTGTAAAAACAGGGGGGTTTCAAACACTGTCCTCACATGTGCAGGGCTACTCTACGCTTTGCTTGTGTTATGGGTTTGTATGTACTCAAATGATTCTTGCACTTTTTGGGCTATATCTTCATTTTTGATCTCACTTATTGTAAGCTGAATTAATTGAATGTAATGTCAACGAGTCCCCCCCCCCCCCCCCCGCCCTTAAAAAAACTGACGTGAAACACATCTCAGAAGTTCATCAGTGCCGGTAAACCTTTCTGTACTACGCAAGTCAAAAAAGAGGATTAGCTCGTTGGCTAGGTCTCCGCCGAAGACCAAAGTCCTCACGCGCAGAGGTCAACACTCCCGACGACACACAGCTGCTCCCCGCTTCAAACACACCACTTTGTGGTTCGCGTTTGAAACCCTCTCTCTCCGGGTTCCGAAAAGAAAAGGAGAGAAAAAGAAAAGTACGCGTTTCGCAAGCAGGCTGGTTTCCCAGGCTAGAAAGGTCATTGGCTGAAATCCCCTCTTAAGACTGGGCCCATTGATGCAGGCCATCTGTCAGGGCCCTAATAAAGACGCTGTAATTGGGAAGGGATGACATGTAGATCCCGGGCTTGCGTGGAGCCTCATCGGAGGTGACAGGGTGCGTGGCGGCGGGTGCGGGTGCGAGCCGAGGAACAGACAGACAGACAGACAGTCAGACACTCATGTCATGCTGGCGGACGGTCAACAGCCAGCTCAGCTGTACTGCAGCGCTGGCTCGCTGAGCAGCGCGTGTCAGTGCGAGTGCGTGCACGTGTGTGTGTTGTATCAACTTAATGTGACTTGAACCATTCTGCTTGTTATGTCTGTCTGCTATGGAACGCTTTGCACTCCTGAGCATCCCGGGAGGAGGGATCCCTCTGTCTGGGTTCCCTCTCAAGGTCTGTTCCTCGAAAACAAAGGGAGTTTTTCGTTGACCTTAAGAGGGCTGGGGGGGGGGGGGGGGTTGCAAATATATGCAAATATATGATGCTCTTGCTGAGAAAGTGTTATCGTATAGATGATTTACAGCCATATACACGACCCTCTTTGTTGTGTTAGAGGTAGTCACCAAGAAATAAGCAGAACAGGAGACCATGGGGGAGAACTTGTGCTTACTTGCTATCACAAGTCTTGTTTTCCAAAGCCTGATCTAAGTAACCCAATTATTTTGAAGAGCCATAATAGAGCTATATCAGGGATTACAGGGATTACAGGTACAAAACAGATTACTGCATTTTCTTGATCTCTCGTCTCCCTTCTTATCACAATGTTTGTTTGAAACAAACGTAGAAGAACACAAGCAGGGACTGGACTCATGTGGCCCCGGGCCGCAAAGTACAGCCGGTGAGAGAGAGCGGAGCGCTTCAGTTCTTCCTATCCTTTTGGGTGATTGGCTCAGACAGCTCAGTTTACCTGGAAGGATTAGGTACACCTGCACTACGTCATCCTGTGGGTACAAAATAATCACCCTTCATCGACTGATGGACTGATTGATTAAATTGCTCCAAAATAGCAGGGTAGGCCGGGTGGGATGAGGTCGCCGGTAAGTTGTTTTTCGCCCTGCGTGTCGAACCCGTAACCCGAAGTCAAGAGAGGACATCCCTGGGTGATATGCCCCGATGTCGACATACTCCTGAACCATGTTTCTGAATTGACAGCATTCAAGCAGAATGTTTTAATCAAAACGAGACGACTACATCTTAAGGTTTCGTTCCACGTCGACGCAACGCAAGGGGGCTTACCCATTACGTCCTTGCGGACCCTCCTTGCGTCCTAGGGGTCTAATATGCGGCTCCCAAAAATGTTTACCTTTTTTGCTGCTGCGTTGAGGCGATGCAGCAGCAAGTGATTGGTCCGGGTTCACGACTGCGTCGAAGCATCTGCGTGGTCATTGCGTTACGTCGACGTGGGACCAGAACTGAGCCTTTAGCTTAGTTAAGATGTAATCGTCTGTTGAACACTTTTTGGTGAGTCTTTTTTGACGGTCTGCCAAATTACAAAGAAACGGATATGTTGACCGTGTGCCCCGTCGGGTCGTCTCAGGAATTGATCACCTGACCGTGTGGTGACTCCTCGCTGTCTGTGTGTGTGTCCTCCTCCCAGTGTTCGGCCCAGTGCGGCCTGGGCCAGCAGATGAGGACCGTCCAGTGTCTGTCCTACACGGGGCAGATGTCTGCCGACTGCTCCGACTCCCTCCGGCCCACCACCATGCAGCAGTGTGAGAGCAAGTGTGACGCCGCCACGCCCATCCTCATCGGCGACGGTGAGACCATGGCACCCACGCACGCGCACACACACAGACACACACACATACGAAATGCAAAAAGCCCCCATGCAGTGCGTTTGTGTGTGTGTACTCATACACACACACACAAACGCACACACACACACACACACACACACACACACACACACACACACACAGGCAGGCACACATACACACAGACGCACACAGTCAAACTTGCCATGATTACCAACCACAATGAGTGCAAATGGAATCACAACCATGTAGATATGGCAACGTAGGGAAGAGCATAATCCAAGGGTATGGAAATTGAGTGTGTGTGTGTGTGTTGGCGTGTGCTAGGTGAACAGAAACACAAAACTCCATAGACAACAGTAAAGCATGGCAGGATTGGCGACCACAATACGAGAGAGAGAGAGAGAGAGAGAAAGAGGGAGAGGAGTTTCCATAAAAGAGCTCAAGTTTAGGCTAATTTACACACGCTTTGCATTTCTACAAAACGCAAATAAAAATACTGCGCCGTCTCCGTGGCCACATCCCTCCCCACGCCATCCCCAGCCTAACACGCCCGGCCGCCATGCTTGCACTAAACGATGCCAGCCACATTATTCTCCTCAGTAAAATGAACTGGATCCTGGCCCAATCGATTAGTCTCTCTCTCTCATCCACCCTAACCCACACCGTGTCGATCGCTGATCAGATGCATGAAGAAGGGGTCGCGGGGGTTTGTCGATTAGCCCTGCTACAGAGAAGAGCAGCTAGTGCTACGGTTGGCTAATGGGATTAGCTGAATGCTAATTGTTCTGCTGGGGGACAGCTCTGATGCAGCGTCTTGTGCCGTGTGGCCGGGCCAGGGCCCGGGCTGACGCCTAATAAGGGAAGACACCAGTACCCTGATAAGGCTCTTACAGTACATGTGTTCCTCCATCCAGCCCGAGAAAGGGAGTTTGTGTGTGAGAGTGTGTGTGTGTATCAGTGAGTCTATATCAGTGTGTGCGTGTGTGTGTGTGTCAGTAAGTCTATATTAGTGTGAGAGAGAGAGAGAGAGAGAGAGAGAGAGAGAGAGAGAGAGAGAGAGAGAGAGAGAGAGAGAGAGAGAAAGAGAGAGAGAGAGAGAGAGCGAAAGCGAGAGCGAGAGCGAGAGAGAGTGTGTGTGTGTGTGTGTCAGTAAGTCTATATCAGTGTGTGTGTGTGTGTGTGTGTGTGTGTGTGTGTGTGTGTGGTACAATGGCACTCTGCCCGGGTGCTGAACAAGACCAGGATCTGTCTCATTCTCTGTTGTTTCTGTGTCCAACTGTAGTTCCAGAGAGCACTAGCGCTGAGGTTAGTGGGTACCCCGTAGACCCCGTAACCACGGGAACAGAGGGGCTCTGCAGATTGCATATGGATATATTATTACACGTCACGTTGATAAACCCACAAATATAAAAATAGACAGTACATGTATATACACGCGACTAAGTCCATGTCAACAAAACCTTGCGGGCTAAATTCTGAAAATGAATTTTTTGGTTTCAAAACTATTCCATCTGGGGCGACACATTAGATCAACCCGCGATGTATAGAATATATAATATCATATAATATCATTTGATGCCTTGGAGCGACCCAGGGAGTCCCACCTGCGGTCATATGCTACATGTCATAGTGTCTCTTCCTCAACTCACTCTCCTTTCTCGAACTGTCTGTCATGTCCATTCAGTCAAGACATACCCAAGAATATATTAAAAAAACCTCCTGTTATTCCTGCGTTCTTCCCTGGGGAATGCTCCAAAGCGAATAATATATACACTAGGAAAAAGACGAATACATGGCTTCGGTGTGAAGATACGCCCTACACTGCATTGGTGTCGTCTTGGCCTGGCCGTTGAGTAATGTTATGCAATAGACGTATTAAATGTGTTGTCATTCGCCCTCGCTCTTCCAGAATGCAAGGATGTCAACAAGGTGGCGTACTGTCCACTGGTGCTGAAGTTTAAGTTCTGCAGCCGGGCCTACTTCAGACAGATGTGCTGCAAGACCTGTCAAGGGCACTGAGGAGGGACGGACGGACAGACGGAAAAGCCACAGAGGACAAAAACTAAGATGGAGGACAGGCGGGGGTAAGCAATGGGAGGAAGACTAAAAGAGCAGACTGGCATTTAGAGAGTGCGAGAGACAGGGAAATGTACACTGTGGGGAGAGGGAGAGAGAGTACAGATTGACCTTTCCCACACCTCCCTGTGCCCTCCATGTTGGAACCCCAAACCACTGCTCAGCCAGAATGCTGACACAAACGTTTTTTTTTTTTTCATTTTTTGTATTCTTATTTTATTTTCACTTCTGTGAAGTGTAATTCGGAAGATTAATGTTAGTATTGTTATTTTATTATAATAATAATTATCGGTATAAGTGTTGGTCTTCCATCGTCTTGTTTTTATGAATCCAAAGTGCTGGACACGTCACACGGAGGATGGCCCTTAGGAACTGTTCTAGAAGATTCTACCACCTTTACATCGGACTTCATCCTTCTCGCCACGGCAGTGTTGCTGTCGGTTACGTCGCCTGATAATGTTTTTTCGGTGCACTTTTTCAGTTGTAATATTTCAACAAGTTAGAGAAATACGTATGTTACAATTCAAAATGTTTCTCTCTCACACACACACGCACACACACACATACACACACACATCAGCGTACTGTATATTTATTATACAATTCTAAGTCATGGTTTTGGTTTTGTTTTTTCATCATTGTTTGTGCATCATGTACTTGTGTCCTGAAAGTAGCCTACTGTCGGAAACTGTGTGTTTGTGTGTGTGTGTGTGTGTGTGTATAATGCGATTGCATTCGTATTAAATTTTGTGCTGGAATGAATGCACATGTTACATACTGTACTTATTTACAAACCCTTTCACATACTGTAACTCTTCTTTTTTTACTAATTGCAAAGGGTTCGTATACTATAGAATATAACATTAACCAAGGACCAGAAATCGGTCAAATAGATGATTTCACAAGGGTTTCTCCTCGTTGTCGTTGTGTTGTGTTTGCCGTTGTTATAATGCTTTTGTTGTGTTTTCATCCCACATAAGGGTGCCTTCTTTCCAGACAGTGTCATTAACGTGAGTCCAGAGCAGGCTTGGTCAGTTCCTCTGGTTTACCGAGAAGTCCTTGTCACACGGTGCCTAGGCCATGCCAAACACTGACTGTTACCCACCAAGCCTTTACCAACCATCCCTGCAGAGGAAGAGTGGGGAGGCAGAGGGAAGAAGGGGAGGAGAGGGCGTTTTTTGAAGGATATATTTTGAAGGACCATATTGTTGTTATTCCACTGCCAACGGCCGGTGCTGTGGTCCGCTTATTGGCATTGGAATTGCAAGGCAGAAAGCCGTACGCACACGTGTTGTGTAGTTGGAAAGTGTCCCATGGCTGCAACATTGAATCGATTAGGACATATAAGCATTCAACAGCCCGTAAAAAAACAAAGCTTTGTTATATGTTCAGGATTTACAGACACACAGACGCACACGCGCACACAAACCCACACACTCAAGTTCAAGTCGGTTTCCAGACTCCAAGTACCTGTTCCTACTCTTGATCATTGATTCTTCCAGCCTTCTTCTCTTCGGTACCATCTTCTCTTCCAAGTGAAAAACACACAGCCAACCGAACGGTGCTTCCTGCTCATGTGTTCCTACGGAGCGTCGCGTTTACCTTCCTCTTGAGGGCATCCAGCCGTCTCATGGTCTTCTAATGGTCGTCTCATAGTCTTCTGGTGCTATTCCATAGAGCAAACAATGAGACGGACGACATCATTTCCTATTGTTTTTTCTGTTATGGTTTCAATGCTGGTCATGTTATTGTTTTGTAAAATTCTTTCTCATATATATTTTTTAACTCACACTGGGAATTTTCCATGTGTCAATTGTATTGGTCGGTTTTATTTTGGGGGTGCTAACGATACGAGGACTTTGGCCCAAGTTTGTTGTTGGGGGTAGGGGGGGGGTTAAATCGTTGTAGGATTTCTACACCCGTGACATAATGTCATATGTCATAACTGGTTGAGTGGAGGGGACACCTATGGAAATTTGGGATTAAGTCGTCTATATGCAGACGATATTGTACTCTCGAGGGACAACGCTAAAAAGCGCTGAACGAGACGACTGAGGAGACCGAGCAACCCAGTCTCAGTGTCAAATCATCTTCTAAAACTGTTGCAACAAACAAGTCTCACTTACATTTTCTGCTGCTGCTGCTACTGCTACTTTAATTCCGTAGCCACCTTCAGTGTAAAGAAAAAAATATTATTGCAAGGTGTCATTTGTTCCCTTATCAAACCATGAATCGAGGAAATTATTAAAAAGACAATGAATTCGAAGAAGACTTTTTGAGACTGAATAAATACACGGGGGCTTCATCATGGCGATGAAGCCTCGTGCGTCTACTCCGAAACCCTCTGGAAAAACACGTTGACACTCAATCAAACTGGTACTCATTGCTGTGAACTTGGGGATGTTTGAATGTCACATTGATTATTATAGCTGTACTTTAAGTGCAAAAGAGAGATGCGAAGAGCAATATGTGATTAGTTTGCGTATATTTTATATTCAGTATTAATGTTGGTACACTGTTACATTTTTTTTTTTTCAAATGTAAATGATATGCTAATTTATTGCGTTGTGTCACTTGTCGTACCTTGTTTTCACTGCATGTAATTTTTTTATGTAAGCATAGTGAAAAAAAAGTGCAGTGAAATATTGGCCCTTCACAAACTTTTTTTTTTTTAAGTAGACAAAATAAAATCTAATAAAATAATAAAAAAGAGCCGGTTCGAAAGAGACTGTGTGTACAATTCATTCTTTCCCTGCTTGTCATAACACGTGATATCCAAGGGGACTCCCCGGCCAAACTAGCATCCAGTCTGAAACGTGTTGGTGTTACGGGCAACGCTTTTATCTCCAAAAAGTTAAGTTATTTACTTTTAAACGTTCTAAATATAACTCAAAAAGTAGATCAGACACACATCTGGTGTAGAGCGTGTGTACAGACTGATAAGGTGTATTGACGTTAGATACTGCATGCTGGTGATGCTGGTTGTGTATACATGCAGTCGGTTTAAATGTCACTGAACTAATGGGAATGGATGGAGCCAGTGACTCAATCCAACAGGATTAGCCTTACATGTCATACATTGGCTTCCATAGACCAGATTGGCTTGTAAAAATACCCAATGACACTTCATTATCAGTAATCATCTAAGTGATATTAGTGGTCTCTCCAACATAACACAACTATTAAAGTCATCTCATTAACAACGCTTATAAAGCCATGCAACAAACAATGTCTACCTCAAACTTTTTTGCTGATTCTAAAGAGCATCAAGCATCTGTCGTGTATTGTTCCATGATTATGGAAATATTCTTATTCGTTGGTCCCGGTCTGGATTCACTCTGAGGTAACCTAAGGTGTTCCTTCCCCCCCCCCCCCCCCCCCCCCCCGGTAATGAAATCCAAATAAACAATAAGTGGCCCACTTAGCAGGGAAACACCGGCCTCTGCTTTTAATCCACTGTCTCCCATTACGAGGGGAAGACAGATGGTGTGTTTGGGCTAATGCAGCCCGTTAAGAATACCTGTTTGTCTGGCCCAGCGGCCCGTCTCCTGCTGCTGGCAGTCGGCTGGGTTCTGTGATTACATTAAGCCGTACATTGCAGAGCTAGAGGTTGGGGGAGAGAGGGAGAAGGACATCGAGACAGAGAGAGAGAGACAGAGAGAGAGCGACAGACAGACAGACACAGGGAAATACAGAGAGAGAGAGAGAGAGAGAGAGAGAGAGAGAGAGAGAGAGAGAGAGAGAGAGAGAGAGAGAGAGAGAGACCGAGAGAGGGAGAGAGAGGGAGAGAGACAGTGACCGAGAGAGGGAGAGAGAATGGATGGATGGATTTCAGGCCGACGGGGAATGTTGAACACAATGGATGAAGCCAGAGTTAGCCGGTGTGGATTGCGTCAGACACGCAACTGTGTCAGTTTGAAATGAAAATGTGTTTAGAGTTCGCACACGACTCTAAGGAGTGTAAAGTCATAGCTTAGAGCATACTTTAATACAATGAATAACAGCACAAGTAACAAAATGAACAGGGTTTCCCTTTTCAAGGTAGTTATTGTGGTCATAGGACATACTAGGGGCCCCCATTTCACCACCAGGTGTGAAGTCGATCGGTCACTTCAAGATGTACCCTCCAGTGACATCAAGGAGTTTCCACCTAGGTCCAGGATGGATAGGCCGACCTAGAGTGACAGTTACTGAAGCCAATACTTGTTTTTAGAGCCGATAACACCCCCCCCTGCCCCCCAAACCAGCAAAAGTGAAGCGACCATATACAGTATAACACAGAGTACAACACCAGTGCAAGGATAGGAACCCGGCTTCACTCGGTGCATTGGGAGAACATCTATTTTAGACCCAAGGAATTGTGTTTGTGGCTGTCGGCTCCTTTGAGCGTTCCTCCCCAGGGGTGTGAGGGATCAGATAGGTGTGAAGCAACACAGATATCCTGCCCTTGCCTGGTTTTATCAGACCCATATCAAAGACCGCCGTGGTTTCTATTCTACGGGTGTCGTCGTCAAGTGTTGTGGGTGGGGTCCACCCGTGGGCCCTTCCTCTGTGGGGGAGAGCGATAAAAAAAGGAGCCAAAAAGTGCCCCCCCCCCCCCCCCCCCAGATGGTGTGATCCGAGACAGTGCATGCTTGGACCGAGGAGGTCTGACAGCCTGGAATGCTTCCCACACCTCCACCCCACCATGGAACCCCTACTGGGATGTGAAGGTCATGGTGGTAGCACCTGCTATCCACTCTGGGCTCCGGCTGGCTCCCACAGCTGAGGTCCAGATTATCCTCGAGGAGGTGGTGGAGGAGAAAGATCAAAGCAGCCCGGGGCTGGGGCAGCAGCGGCGGCAGAAGATGAAGAGGAAGAGTGAAAGTAGCCTCTTCACACTAGATTGCGGTTTCCACATTTCACGCGACAACAAACACACATTAAAATCACAGCAGACCGTTCAGCTGTGCGGTCAGCAGGCCTCGTCTCGTCAGCAGCTGTTCTGATTAACCTCTACCTGAGTGATTCCTCAACCTTTTTTTGGCCCCTGTCTCTAGCTCTGAAAATGTTGGTGACCCCCAACTTGAACTTTTGTGAATCTGCTCTTACCTAAATTGTTTTTAACCAAATCACCATATGTCGGTAACGTAACTTTGCTCTACTACAAACTAAGTGATCAGTAGTAGTTTGCACGTGGCTATGAATCATGAGGCAGTAAGTTTGTGTATAGATATACAGGACGTCTGAAAGGTTTTAAAAAAAAAATGGTGGGCATAAATCCATCATCAAATATCTATAGCTTATCTCACCCTTCTCCAGGGAATCCACCGCTCTAAAGCCTGAAGCAGAACTATACCCCAAAGACATTGTGAGGCTTGATGGGAACTAGATGAATGCTAATAGAGCTTGTCACATTGTGTTTGTTGTTTGTGTTTAAGCGCGCACCACTGCTTGATCTATTGGTTTGTTTGTGCGGGGACTATAAGGTGCATTACGGCCACGGTGGGTCGTCCACATCAATGACCACATCACCCAGATGCGACTTGAGAATACCAAAGTCTATTAAAGTAATTGTGCTCTTGGCCAATGGTTCTGGCCTGGCCGGTAGCTGGGGGCACTTTCTGGGCTTTTCCTGCTCTCAGAGCCTCTTCTCCTCCCTCCGTCTTGGCAGACCGGGTTCAGCCCCCGTCACTTAAGTAGATTATATTTATAGAGAATCAATAGGCACTCTACTGATGGGGCACAAGTGTAAACGGTGGATGAATAAATGCGATCATAAGAGTGAGATAATGCATCGGGTGGAGGGTTTTCTCCAACTTCCTTTGTTCCAGAGGTAAAGCATCGGGTTCTCTCTGTATATCTACAATGCAGGATGAATACCATCTCAAGAAACCAACGATACTTCCAAAAAGACGCTTGCGCAACGGGTGAACCTATTTGCAGGTTGAAAGCAATTAGTCGTCTCTGTTGCCTTTCCTGGAATGTTCAGGTACAGAAGTACAGAAGAGCGTGCAAATATGTCAGGAATCTTCAAAGAAATGCAGATTCCTGACGTATTGCTACGATGCTACCGTGGTCTAGACCGTCTTGAGACAGAGACAGAGCGAGAGAGAGAGAGAGAGAGCCAGCAGGGACACGACCGATGGAGAAATGGCTACAGCCATGTGCCCTTTGCACCACACCAGAGTACTCAACGTTTTCTGACAGAATCCCCAGCTGGAATGCCCTTGATGGGACATGTCGATCCTTGGCGGGAAGGAACAAACGCAAATTAGGTCTACCTCTGCTGCAGGTCAGTTCAGGTACAGTTCACATCCACTTTCACTTCAACCAATGGGCCACTGTGTTGCGTCCAAGATCGCAGCTACTCCTTCAATTTGGAGAAGGGATTGGTTCTGATCCTGAACATGCAGGAACGACGTGGCGAAGGTGAAGACTAACGTCTGGAGCTGATTCCATGCCGGGGACGAACCCGTTCAAGGTGAAGGAATTAGCCAGCAAAACAGCAGCGCTAGCCCCTGTGCTATAAATAGAAAAGTCTACAGGAAGTCCCATAGAGGATTGCTCTATGCTAATAGCGATAGCAAGCTAGTGAGACATCACAGTTGTGGGAATAGAGCACATTTTTACCAACTTTGGTCAACAGACACATAAAACACTCGTAGCCGCAGGATTATTAACAGACATAATGACAGCTGAAATTGAAATTAAGATAAACTAAAATTATAATTAGGTTAATGGAATACAGATGAAAATGTAAATCGCATTGAAGCATGTTTAACTTGATTTTGAAGTCATTAAATGGGTATATATATGTACTTTGTTTATAATGTTATTTATCAAATCTTTCTTGTAAAGTTTTATAGCTGGCAAACAACAATACTTTTGCAATATAACAACACCAATAAATCTTTTTAAAAAAAGGTTTAATGTGATGTCGGTCTCTCTCAGACTTAAAAGCTCAAATAAACCAAATTGTGGCAAGCTTTTCTGGACATGCTTGTGAAAAGTTGTCGTAATTAAACTTGATTGGTACTAGCTGTGATTTAGAACTCAAAGAGCCAAGAAGACACAATATGGCAGAGGCCGTTCCCTTCTTGGACACGTTAGTGTAATATTATTCTTACCTAAAGAATGAATCATTTAACAGCCATCTCTTAAAATATGAAAGAAAATCCTTAAATGGAGATATTTTCATCGAATCCATGGAAGAGGTTAGATAACAACCACCCTGTGTGTAATTTAATGCAAATTGACCATTTTGTTTGAGGTAAAATATTTTTGAGGTTTGAGTCTTTCAGTTTTGACCTTCCTCTTGGTTATACTGGTTGGACTGCATTTATTGTTTTGACTAGCTTTCTTCTATGCCCGCAAATCCTGGGAAATAGCGTTCATTCCTGATTGGTCTCGTCCAATTCCTTCGGATCCAAGGAATCGTATGCATAGAACTTATTTGGACCCGCTAGGGATCTTGGCGAGCCCCCGAGCTCTTGTCAGCGATAGTCCTCCTCACTGAGGCGACCACAGACCCACCAGCAAGAATTTAACACAATGCCGCGTCGCCCCGAAGGCCCTCGACTCGTTTTACCGGAGTCCCAAATGACGGAGTATTCTCACACCGCTTCTGCTGTAACACAAGTAGTACAGTGTGAATGCTATCCCATAAACACCGACCAGGGCACGCTTTCAACCGAGACAAACCTGGCATTAGAGGAAAGGCCATTTTATGAAGGAGGTTGGCAGGGAACACACAATCTACGACGACAGCAGAATATCAATGACGTGGTACTGTATAAAAGAAAATACTATTAAATACCTGCTTCCAAATCTCAATACATGCGAAGGTTACAGCTATTGTTTAATTGGGATGAATATTTTTTTTATTGGGCACTGAAGTACAACCTTGCAAATATGAAGTCATCTTCATGATGGACCAATACAAGACTGCTCTGTCCTTGGGAAGGGGGGGGGGGGGTGAATACACTACTGGAATAACAACCAGGAAATAACATAAGCCGTCCTTGCCCTTTCAATCTCATCAATTGTTTGTATGCTTTTGCTACAGTAGGAAAGTAACATTGTCAAAATGTTACCACTGTTACCCATTAACACACTGCCATCCATCACACGCATACACCGGTAGTAAGGCCATTCTTAAATTAAACCTTTTCTTTCTCTCTCTAGGAAAACATTCAAACACAAGACATGCCTGACACAAGAAGATACGTTTCTGTTCTACATGGTGCGAGAGAAGGATCCGTTTGCTATTTATAACTGGGGCCCACAAGGGCAAAGGGAGATAGTGGTCGAAAGGGAATAACCCGATAATGCTGTTAGCTTCCAATCTCATCAGGGGGGGGGGGGTCATGTGACAAAGCCGGTAGTAGGAGACTTCCTGCTCTGAGCCGTGCACCATGGGGGTAACAGAGCGACAGAGCGTCTGATTAGGGAGTGTTCTCGTGGTGGCGTGCAGGAGAGGTGACTTTAACCGGGATTACCAGGATTATTTTTCTCCCCTTCCCTTTGAAATGTTCACCTGATAGTAAAAAGAAGGATTTCCTATACTGAAGGCAACCCGCTTCTTTGTGGGGTTCCATTCATGTTTCACCCTCTGCTGGTACTGCTTTAGCTTTTTTTATTTTTACCGTAACTAAAGCATAACTCGTATCTCAAGCATATGCCAGGCCACCCAAATCCAACGAGAGGATTA
Organism: Gadus morhua; assembly: GCF_902167405.1. Classification (NCBI taxonomy): domain Eukaryota; kingdom Metazoa; phylum Chordata; class Actinopteri; order Gadiformes; family Gadidae; genus Gadus; species Gadus morhua. The sequence goes on along the minus strand of NC_044066.1, from coordinate 10,100,979 downwards.
TGTCATTGAGTCTGTTTTTATTATTAATTCCATTAGCAGGCGCCGCTTGTATTTAACGTGACTTACAGGGAGTTTTAGATACATTTCATTAATGAATTGACTTTAGGGCATCATGCTCAGGGACATTTACAGGTGACTGCAGACATATGGGTTCAGACCAACCTTTCATCTGGGAGTCCGGGCTCCTAACTGCTAGACTACCGTGGCCCCAGAAAAGCCTGTTGCAATATAAATATTTGGTTTAATTCTCCCCACCCGATCATATTATCATTAATTGGTGGCACATTCCAACTCAAATAAATCAAAATAATGTAATGGACAGTTTAGATGACAGCATCACCCGTGTGATGAACCTACAGAAACCTCTGGGCGAACCAGACTCATTAAACCTTACATCAAAACTCTCATTCCTGCTCAACATGAGTCAAAGTAAAGCTAAATCCCAGGAGAGATGTAAATGTATGAACTGTTGGCCTGATAAGAGTCTCTCACACACACACACACGCACACGCACACACGCACCCCCCCAGAGGTCAGCTGTATGTCTGCTGCAGTAAGCAAAACACTTAGGATAAAGAAAAAAAAATCCTCAATTTTACAAATCTTGACTTTTCTGTAACAGTGACCTGAGAATGACAGGAGATCGGTAGAGAATAATAAGCAGGAGACGACGTTACCTCAATGTACTTTCAACCTCGGTGCGTTTATTTGAATGGTCACATCACATGGAGCAATCTTTCCGAGGTTAATTTCCCAAGGCACATTTGTTCCCCCTTCACTCACACCGACGCTTCCAAAAAGGTTAGGGGGCATCTTGATCGAGGATGATTACAGCTTAGGCTGCGGATATATGGGAATCGAACCCAGAATCTCTTTAAGGATGAACGACCGAAGCGCAAAACTACTCTGCTCATTTGCGAAGTATACTCTGAAGATAACAAGTTGTGGATCACAAAGGACATTTAGAGACCAATGAAGACAAAAGGGTTTTATTACACATCCTCCAAACGCCTTTATGACAGCCATCAGGTTAGCTGCATTCTGCAATCATAAGCATTAGGTTAATCACTGCGTTAAGCAATGAAAGCAATGAAATCTATAGACATTTTTAGCTTTAAAACTTTTTTTTTTTGCTTTTATTTAAAGGTGTGTGCGTACGATTGTATGCATTTAAAGTCTCTGATTACAAATGTTAATTATTGATGGAAGGAAGGATTCACATTTCAAAGAAATATCCAACGACAAGACAATATTTTGAACAGCCAACGTGAATCCAACAAAAACAGCAAAATGACAAACTGCAGTACGTCAGAAACCGAGGAACTAGCTAAGTACCGTCGGGAGAATACGGGGAAAAATGACATTCCGATTACAGATCACAGCGATGGTACACATCAAAGTGGACATCCTCCATCCAGATGTCGGGGCAAAAAACCCCCGCAGAGATCGACAGAAACCGTCGGGGGGGGGTATGTGTATGTGTGTGTGTGTGTGTGTGTGTGTGTGTGTGTGTGTGTGTGTGTGTGTGTGTGTGTGTGTGCGTGTGTGTGTACGTTTTGAAGTAATGGAGCAGAACAAGTCTTTCCCAGGCCCGACCCCGACCCCTCACCCCTGGTGAACCTCACCTCTTGGCTTTCTTCTCCTTCAGGAGCTTCTTGCTCTCCTCGCGCCGCCGCTTGTTGACGGGGTTCCGGGGGTCGTAGATCTCGAACGTGTCCTCGTCCGGTACGGCGGCGTCCTTGACTTTTCTGGTTTGCTCATCAAACTGCAGAACATGGGCCATCCTAAATCAGACGGGAGGGGGGAGGGGGACGGGAGTTCAAAGCCACGAGTTATTACCTGCAGACTAAACACATCGGGGCCGAGGAAGTGGGCTTACGTAAAAAGAAGAAGAAAAAAGGAAAAGAAAAGAAAGAAGGAAAGAGAAAAGTACTTTGCTCCACAGAAGGAAGTGATATATTACGGATCAGCAAACCTTCCAACAAACGAGAAAGAAAGGAAATCAAAATTCGAGAACGGCTTTTGCGTGACTCTGGAAGAGCCCTATTCAAGGGGATTCTCCGCAATTGAGGAAGAAAAAGAAGAATTTGACCATCAACTACCCACCATCGTCAGCCTTTTAAAAAAGGTTTAACTAAACATAGAATAAACAGGGTCCCAAAAGATTTGAGCCATTACTGAAGTCGATCGGGGATCAATCTTTTACAAGACGGGTCACGCAATGGGTGAACTATGACCCAACCTCAACCCTTTGTGGCCCATGAACTCCTGAAAATGTTTTTTTGCGACCCCTGTGGGTCCCTGTATGACAATATAAGCCTGTGTGATCAGAGACTTGGATTACGTAGTGTTTTGAACACATGACTTTCAGCGGCAGGTGGAAATTACAAACCACTTGGGATCCTCTATTCTTCCAGGCGATGGCTTTTTTATTGCCCTCGCTGAGACCCCCTGTTAGGAACCACCCGGTCCATCCCATTGAAGCTCTTGTTTTGTGGGTCGATGCCCTCTTGACATCCCTATGCTGGAGCACATCTGTCCTTTCGGAAACATCTTGGAGCAACAATGCCGATTCAATGGTTAACTGGCCTATAACTGTCTAGAAATTACTTTGTAAACTGGAACGGGCGAGCGTTCAGGTCAAAGCTAAGGGAGTTGTGTACTAGACAAATATCTCTGATAGAAGACATCAGTGCGATTTCATACAGTCATCATATGTCTGATAATAATTATAGATAAACACTTAACCCCTGATTTGTGGTTTTGGGTCTGGTTTGGAATCAGGTGGAATCTGGTTTAGACCCATACTGGTTTTGGATCAGGTGTGGTCCTGATTAAGGTCTACACTGGTTTAGGTCTGTTCATGTCTATACTGGTTTAGGGTTAGGTTTGGGTATGGTTTAAGTATACAATAGTTTGGGTCTGATTTAGGTTTACACTGGTTTTGAGTTAGGTCTACAAGTGATTAGGTCAATAGTGGTTTTGAGTTAGGTTTGTGTATGGTTGAGGTCTACACGAGTTTCGAGTTAGGTTCATACTGGTTTGGAGTTTGGTTTTGGTCTGCTTTAGGTCCATACTCGTTTGGAGTGATGAGACTGGTATCAGCTGGTTAAACTTGGATCCGGTGTCTTATGTTGTGATGTTAACCCTCACCCCCTTTTTGAATCATTAATAATTTCGTTAAGACACACAGAACCAGACCTGACAACGGAACCATTGCATTGTATAAAGGCGACGTACCGACCTTCCTTCAAGAAACCCAAAAGGTTTGCTATCCCCGCACATTCAATTCATCACAATCTCACACTGAAGGCGAGCCGTCTGCTGCTTTGTTTGGTGAGTAAAACATATGGTTTGTGTCCGTCTCACTGTTCCCGGGACTGTGTGCACAAGCTCTGTGTGGTGGTGTTATTACTATGACCGCGTGCGTGCGTGTGCAGGCCCGTGTCTACGCCTGTGCTGGTTAGTCTGGTTCTTGACTTCACCTATTGCTTGTAGTCTCCTTCTCCCTTTTCGGCTCTCTTTCTCTCCCTCTCTCCCCTACTCCATCTCTCCGCCCCTCCTCCCTTCTCCCTCTCTCATTCCTTCCCTTCATTCTTTTCTCACTCTCGCTCTCTCTCCCCCCCTCCCTCTCCTATATGAGATGGGCAGAAGTAGTGGCGGTCCATCTCGTAGTGTGTGTCATGGCTAGACTGTGTCAGGGCCCCCGAGGAGCTGTGGCCCACTCTCATCATTAGTCTTCCAGTGTAGGGGCGATGACAGCCTGACCAGGGCCCGGTCACCCTGGAGCAACCCAAAGCCCTGGAGACCCCGGTCGGACAGCCCCGGACTAATCCAAGAGAACCACCTCTCTCTCTCTCTCTCTCTCTCTCTCTCTCTCTCTCTCTCTCTCTCTCTCTCTCTCTCTCTCTCTCTCTCTCTCTCTCTCTCTCTCTCTCTCTCTCTCTCTCTCTCTCTCTCTCTCTCTCTCTCTCTCTCTCTCTACTCAAACACACTGTCTCTCTCCCTCCCTCTCCCTCTCTTTTCCCCCTCTCTCCATGATGCAAGTCTGCATGCACGACCTCTCTCCTGGATCTATTTTTCTGGCGAGCCGGTGAGGGTGGGATTTAGAGGCGGGCACGAGGAGGAGTGAGCGCAGTATACGTGCTACCAGAGAACGAGACGAGGTGGAGGGGGGGGGGGGGGGTAGAGAGAGGAGAGCGGTAGGAGATGGAGGGGCTAGAGGGAGGAGAGATGAGGGATAGGACAGAGGTAGAGGCCGAGGGGGTAGAAAGAGAGAGAGAGAGACAGAGCGAGAGAGTGAAAGAGAGACAGAGGCCCAGATGGAATAGTTTACCTCCTCCTGGCCCAGACTTGACTTCCAGTGTCTGACCTGTTGTAACCCACATTCTGTTCACAGGGAGCCCAGAGTGGCACTGAGGTCCCACTGCTGTTTATCTAGGACTCATAGGCTGCCGGGCCCCCCAGCCTCCCCTCCCCTCCAGACCCATCTAGCCTGACTCCCTCTCCACAGCCCCGGTGAGGTGTCTAGGGCTGGGGGGGGGGGGGGGAAGAGAGAGAGAGAGAGAGAGAGAGAGAGAGAGAGAGAGAGACCGACCAGAGGCCAGCCAAGGGTTCACTCAAACTCATTAGGGCCCCCCCACACACACACACAGACAGAAGGGAGGTTGGTGAGGAGGGGGGGTGAGGGGGCTTTAGGGAGAATAATAGCAACTACAGGTTTTGTTATTCTAAATCTCCTGCGCACGGCTACTTCGAAATTCAAACACATGGTATTCATTCCCCCCCCCCCCCCCCCCCCCCAGCACTACTCTCCTCTATATGGTTCGAGACGTTGAGATCTCTGGTGAAATGCAGAGTATGAGAGGAAAACACTGAGTCAGCTTTGATTTCCTGATGGCCAATCAGGTAGCTGTGGTAGCTGGGATCCCAGCTTGACACACACACACACACACACACACACACACACACACACACACACACACACACACACACACACACACACACACACACACACACACACACACACACACACACACACACACACAGACACAGACACACACACACACACAGACACACAAACACACACTGTTGAACTTTCACAGACATCAGTTGTGGGAATCAGTACTGGGTTACCTGCTAACTATAACATAGAAATGTATGTGTTTGGTGTGGGGAGTGTAAATCTGTAGCTTATCTTTTGTAATAGAAGGGTTGCATAATAAATAATAAGGTTATTTTTTATGCATCCAGTTTTTACCTTTAAATTTGTCTTATTAGTTTAACCTTGAATCCACGGGGGAGTTGAGCCAGGTGTTGAATATACATTTAATTTCCTTCAAATGTGCCTACTGTTGCTCTAATGTTATTGAATAGAACTGACGCATTACATCAATATAAATATTGATACATAAAATATATATGTTTGATTTGAGAGGTTTTCTCGTTCATAGCAGATATTCAAAAGCATAGTTGCAATGGATTTATTATAATCACAATGGAGCCTTACCACGTTCTTCTCAATATAAGAGAGAGAGCGACAGACAGACAGACAGACAGACAGACAGACAGACAGACAGACAGACAGACAGACAGACAGACAGACAGACAGACAGACAGACAGACAGACAGACAGACAGACAGACAGACAGACAGGTTCCTGGACTGACCAGCCTTTGTCGTCATCCTCCGCCAGCTCCTCCTCCTCGGGCTGCTCTGGGGTCTCCGTGATGGCAGAGGTCAGCTTGGTCTTGAAGCTCTCAAGCAGGGCCAGGGTCTACCCGGACAGGTCAAAGGTCAAAGGGAAAGGTCATTTAGGGACATTTTTATTGCTTAAACGATAAAAGATGTATCGTCTCTATTAAGATTAATGGGACATATTTTACTGTGAATAATGTTAACGTCTACATTCTGTTATTTAAATTAATTTCTAATCAATCATTCAAATCAAGACTACGGTTGATTTTGACTATTGTTTTGTGCATATTGTCCTAAGAAACAAAAAAGGCATTTTCTCAATTACATTTTTATTACGTCCTGTTCTAATTTGGCATCTGGGATTAAGAAAGAACAACAGATTTTACGAATGAGCATCTCAGTGTGAAACCAATACTGAACCATTCCTACCCGCTCTTCTCGCCCTGAGCCCTTCTTGCGCTTCTGTTTCTTGAGCTCTTCGTACTTCTTGCGGCCTTCCAGAAATTCAGCCACAGCCTCGTTGGATGGCTTGCCTTCGTCTGCAGAGGAGGACATAGTTTGGTGCCCTTTGGTTTGGTAGTGCACTTTGAGTGTTCTCTTTAATTGTTGTTCGTCGTCTCATTGCGACAGACTTTGTGTGTTTTGAGTTGAGTCAAGGGAGTGAGGTGGATGTCAAAGATTTAGAAAAGGCAAGACAATGCAATGTTTGAAGACCATTACATTGTAGGATGCTGCAGGTATTCGGCCTGAATACCCGATTTCAAAACAGATTTTCAATTGAATTCAGCAAGAGTATGGCGTTATTTAAGAAACTGTTCACACATTTGTCCCTCGAATCCATTAAGACTCCCAAACAGTAAAGGACACAAGTCCAAAAGTTACCAAGTCTTCAAGATTAAAAAACAATGAAACGAATCATAGTGTTGACAGCTCAACGTGACGGGGTACAGACTAAAGAAGACAAATATACTACTACCAAGTAAAAACACCCCCAAAAGAGACCGGTGGTCGATGCCCAGCAGCCACCCACTCACGGCCACCCATAACAAATGAAGGCGTCAACCTGTGTGTTGACGCATGTGTCTGAACAACCTCACGTTCTCCTGCACATCGCCGTCCCACGTGGACGTGCTGTCCATGATGTCATGGCGTGACAGACACGCTGTCGGGTCAAGCCGCGTTCAACAAGGGGACTAGCTTTTACCATCGTAAGAAAAAACCAACAAAAGATAGAAGGAAAGAACGGCCGTGATGTCAGTCGAGGCGCTAGGAGCCGTGATAGGGAGCAGCGGCTCCGCACGGCGAGCCAGCCAAGCGCGATTATGAATGAATGGCTGCCCTGCTTGTGTTCATCAGAACAGAACAAATGATGTCATGGGATACGCCAGCGCCTGTCACTCTGCGAAGGGGACGCCGGGTTACGGACGCTGCAGGTGTTAACAAGAGGATCATTGTCTGCCGAAAACGCCGGCTGCCCGGACTTGACTCGTTCAAAGACAAGCTCAAGTGCCCCTGGTGTAATTGTTATTACAGGCAGAGGGCCATGGCCTGCGGTAGATGTCTAACAATAATGTGTTTGGCCGCGTTTGGATAGTCAACTTAATTTCTCCTTAGGAACCACTACACATCTTGGCAGTAACAGATGAGAAATGTTTACTTTGAGAAGATTTTGTTTGGAAAGTTGTTGCAGATTTTAACTGGACTGTGCATAACCTCAACAGGTTTATATATTGAATTATTGTAATTTGCTACCCAATTGACTATTTAGTCTTTTTGCCGACGCTTCTATCCAAAGCAAAGCCCACAATGAATGTATTGACATAAAGAAAGGACATCGTGCTCTAGGATGTCTACAGGTAGACTGTGGACAATGGATTGGTACTCTGAACCCTTTTCGGGGTCAAACTATACCACTATGTATATCACTTTAAAAACACTACTTTGAAGACCTATGAGGGACCTACATTGCTTCCTAAAATAAAGAAGAAATTGCTAGCCTTAAGTAAATAGGTTGCTTGCATCTAAATAAAAATATTTATTCATACAATATAAAAGAATAACAATTCGTATTAACCATATGTAAATATCTAGTTCAACTGTACCGTTAGTTTATTCATATCTGACTTAAATTCAAGGTAAAATAGCACAAAGACAACATTTGTAGCTCTGTAATAGACTAGCTGCCCTGCAGTTAACTTCTAATCTACCGAATGCCAGGATGAAAACTGCCTGTCTTCCAGGACGTTCAGCCCGAGAGGAAATCCAAGCAACAAAAGGCTCCAATCCAAGAGGTTGGGTGACGACCGCATTAGTTTTGGACACCATGCAATTACACTTATTACATCCCAGGGGCAAAGTACTGAGCAAATTCTGAGAAGTTATTGGAATTCCCCAGCCATCCTACACATGTGTAGGTCACGCTGCCCCCACACTGACACACTGAGCCAACAACAAGAGAGCTCCACGCTGCGCCTCCTCCTCCGATTTATGGGCGAGAAGAGCGAGTGACCTCCCCTCAATCTCCTCCTAGGCTCAGGCTCCTGCAGGGGTCTCCTCCTGGCTACAGCCAGAGGTGTAATGCTCCTCTGACCCCTCCTACATCCTCCATCCTCCCCTCCTGCAACCTCCCTGTGTCCTGCCACTCCTCCTCTTCCTTGTGTCAAACTACCGCTGCCTCCCTCCTACTCCCCCATCCTTTCCCTGCTCCCCCTCCTCTTCCCTTCTTCAAGGTATCCTTCGTCTTTAACCCCCCACCCCACCCCCCAATGTGCTGCCCCTCTCCCTTTCTGTTTTCCCGCCATCCTCCTCCTCCTCCTCTTCCCAGCGACTCTCTCACTCGCCTTCCTCCTCCTCCATCTCTCCCTCCTCCCCCCCCCCACCCTCCCCCCTCTCTCCTCCTGGCTCCCCGTGTCACGCAGGAGTGATGGTGCCCTGAGGTTATGTATGGGCTGCACCATCACCCCCTCCCCCAGCTGTTGTCACTAAGTGCTATCTTTGAGTCTGACAGCCCTTTCTAAAGGCATTCCTCATCTCCCACCAATCCTTACCTCCCACCAGCTCGCTCTCGCCTCCGTCACCTGAGCCCGGGAGGGCTACAAATCAAGGCGGTTGCTTCTGTTGTTGTTGTGGCAACCGGGATTGTTGTGGACAGGAATGAGGGGAGTAGGTCGTCCGTCTTTACCGCCTTTCTCAACAAGCGATAGTTTTATGGGAACACTTAAAAAGGGGGTTGTGGCGACTAAGCGATAAGGAAGGATAACTGTTCGTCAAATCCATCACCTGACTGATACACTATCCAACGTGGACGGATAGTGCAGTGGAAACGGGGTTCAGCTCCCGGCTGAAAAGGTACTGGGTTTGAACCCTGAGGTCCGAAGGCTTCCTGCCTATCCCCTACCTGCTAATTACCGACGTCAATTAACTTTGTCCCTTTGGATAAAAGCGTCTGCTAAATCGCTACATGGTAGTAAACTGTACAATGATCTGCCGTCAGTAATCCGTCCACCATCACAGTTGTTCATTGACCATGGGTTCCTCACCACTAGGATTTGATTTCCATTAGGAGTACACAACTTGGAATTTAAGACTGATGAATGCAAAAATAATTAGATTTAGTGAGAAACAGACCTGTGCTTCAGGAATAATTGTTATTTAACACAACATAAAAGTCATTTTAAATGTCCCCCCCCGCAGCAAACTTAAAAGTGTGTGAGAAACAATGCACTATTAAATTAAAGATAATGACACTAAACAGCGAGTTCCGAACATAGTGAACCGAGGAAAGTAAACAGACCAATATAGTTAGTAGCGCGATTACTCCAACATTCTCTTCTCTATCGGGTCTATTACTTCCATTTGAGAGCAGGCAGGGGGTAGGGTCACCTACACTTTGACTACCGTACTTAAACTGGGAACCATTGGGAGGGAAGTCCAACACCCTGCCCACTAGACTATCCGGCCTCCAGATGTGGGAGTAAAATACCAACCGTTTTCTGTTGATCCTAATTAATCAGTTAAGCTCTGAGTCAGAACACAGTCTTTATTAGCCTACGCTACCGGCTAAGTAAACACAGACAGTTTGGTGCAGGTTACAGCGACGAAACAGTTGAATCACAGCGAGGAAAAGCGTCTTCGAATCCTAAAGAACCAGATCGGGTTCCTTCACATTTATCTTTTGAAAGCGAGCCGGAGGAAATTAAAGAACAGTAAAAAAAAATACAATTTTTAAAGGGGACTCATTTCTACTAGGTCTAGGTCTGCTACCATGGCAACCGAGGAGACTAGGAAATGAGAGCCATGGTTCTGGCTCCGCTGGCCCGTGTGAATGGAAAGGTAGTGGAGGCCTCTGTTATCAGGCCTCCAGGAGATTGTGTTTAAAACATTTTTATGAATCCAATCAAAACACTAAAAGGATTTATCTAAATGTAATTGCTTTCCTTGGCGTTGAATAGGACTTTTTTTCCCCTCATCTCTCCTGTGCCATACAGGTCAACACAATAAAACTACGGCAGAATAGAAATATGGTAATACTACCTAGATCTCCAAGTTTTTACTCTCCCCACTGAATCCCTCTAAAATATGTGTTTACTAACTCCTCCACTGCACAGAAATACTGTTGGTGGTGAACAAGACCTGAGCCATGTGACCTTCCATTCCATTCTCTTCTTTCTTACTTTTGGGATATTTTGCTGACTGAGCGACATTGATATCAGTTTGCTTCGGTGTGGTTCACAAAAATCTGCATGTCCTTTGCTTTGGCCAAAACTGCAATGATGGGATGTTGGATTGGAGCAACTTACCATTGTGATAAACATAAATTGGTCATGGGAAACTAAGATCGTACAATGCCTGGTTAAGAATATCTGTTTTACTGGGAATTTCGGTTGCAATTTTATGCAATGCCGTTGTCTGACAACAATTAGCACCACCCAACACGCTCACAGCTGGGACACAGGAATTTGCTTGAGCAATAGCCACAATTGACCTTTTTTTCTCTCAATAGGGTCAATAACCTTGGGTTTCTATTCAAGCTTGTGTTTTTTTAAACCTATTTTAACCTAGTTTTTTTTTTATCCCTTAGAGTTAGGGCTGCACGATCAAGACCATCTGACTCATTTGTCTATATTGAGCAAGCTAAAGAACCAGGCTGCTGGTTAGTAATGAGTACGACACATTGGCGCAACGTTTTTAGATCATCTGCTTTAACTTTTATTTTCTAATATAGGAGGGTATCGTTTCATATGCGGGTTACGAACCAAACCAAGAGCGTATAAATACTTCAATAATTGACGTCATTGGTCCGGGATTTGCGTTCTCCATCTGTGTCATTCGGAAAAAACACGTCTGACATCTTGGGCCTATGTGGAATCTAGTCTAAGTCAAACAGCGTCTTTCTTAGCCCCGCCCAAGTGGTCTTGTTCACCGAGTAGTAGAGAGCATGCCCGCTGAACTCAACGTCCTCAACCTTGGGGTGCATGCACACCCAGTGGGAATAAAATAATGTTGCTTAACTATCCGGTCACATCCCACACCCCCTGCCGGCATAGTTGGGTGAACCCAAGTGGTTTGGTTTTCATGAAATGTCAAAAATGTGTTTCAACATCAACTGGTACATCAACAGCGGGCTGAATGACGCCTGACTGCTGAACCACAGTAGTGTGGAACAGCTTAGAGGATCTGGGTCTGGGCTTTTGCGGACCCCCATAGTAAAGTTATTTTTCTGGGTCTCTAACAAACAAACCGATTGGGCTGTGATGTCGGACCGTGGACCCTTTTTAGCAATGCGCTGACCACTGAGATCCCTGAACGCAGACATGTAAAACCCTTAGGGTGACGACGCAGCCGGATGTTGTGGTGGTTTAAAGTACGGCTGAGGGAACGACAGCATACTCATCACTGGACTGTAGCTGGTAAACAAAGGATTCCCGCTCTCTGCTGCCGCAGCCGTGATCTCAGTGCTGACTGAATTAAAACCGAATCGCGCCGCACTGTTTTGCTCCAGATTGCAATCACAGGACAAACAAGGAGTCATGCTCGGTTTGATAAAAACCACTAAACTCGAAGGAGTGAGCGCCATGTTTTGACTGACATCGGAGCTGTGGGGGAGACTGGCAGCTCCAGCGACCATGGACGGTAAAGGCTACTGGGCTGACAGGAGCCTGTACGACCGCCAAGGTCTCTGGCTAGTGCAGTTATGGTCGAGAAATCAGGTAAATACATGTTAAGGATTCGTTTAAAAAAACGCAGAGATGTGAATATTATGCACTTCGTTTCACATATTTGGTCTAAGTTCCTGAAATGCATTATATGCCCAAAAAGGTGATTGAACAATTTTTCGTCACGGGTAAATGGTCAACCTCTTCCGGCAATATCCAGGAACAGTCAGCGAACGCAAGTGGCATGAGCACTCAGATCTACAGGCATCCTTGAGCAAGATACCGCGTCATCACTCCTTAAAGACGTAACTATATGTTCCTTTGGTCTATGTAATCTGTAAAATAGCTAAATAGTTAATAGATAATGTGTAAACAACTTGTTTACACTTTGGTGATATTTACGAATAACTAATTAAATCAAACTTATTTTCTACGAGACAAGCTTGTAATGAAATAATAAATGAATAGACTATAGCGGCTCACAGAGATAGAGCAGATTGGTGGGCATGGACAGAGACATGTGTTATACATACCCTCCTTCTCCTGCTCTTTCTCCGCTTCTTTCAAGCTGTCCTCTTTCCTCTGCTTTATGGCCAGGAGATCCTTCTTCAACTGCCGCGACTCCTTCCGCAGTTCATCGCTGAGGATGCAACAAGAGTGGTTGGGGTGTTGGACTCCATGGCCAAAAGGTTTATGGGTTTGAATCCCAATGTAAACAGTCCACTCGGTGGAATTTCTGAGCAAGATGCCCCCACTATCCTACCTGCTCGTAAATGTCATGCATGGCTTAATAAATTCTCTGCAGGTCGTTTTGGATAAAACCGCCGGCTAAATGACTAAATTGTAAATAATTACCATTAAAAACTCAGCAACACATTTTTAGCACTTTAATGACATTGAGTTCACTCATTATAAGCATCTCCGCTAAATCAGGGCTCTAACGAGGGGCTAGCTGACGGTTAGAACCGGTTAAATACTTACACAGATCCCAAGTCATGGATAAATTTAGTCTGGTACTGAATAAATACATATTTTGGCTGCACTTGCCGTTGCCGCGTACATTCATTTTCCACAACTTTCCACATTAGTAATCTATAGTAAATATGCTTGACAAACAAATAATTATCTTGATATACTCCAGGCTTTTAAAACATTTTGTCTGCGGGGTAATGTGTCTAGGTGTACCGGATTGCACAAAAGCTGTATACAAACTCTGTATACAGCACTTAGGAGTGAATGATAGACGTTTAAAGCTGGCCCGTGCGGTAATAAATTACATGGCACATATGCCATGAGAGTTCAACAGAGTTCCCGCAGGCATCAGAGAAGGTAAGCCTGCAGGATGCAAAGTGCTGGAATATTACGGAAGCCTAATGCGAGTGCTTCAGTAGTATAAGGACGAGAAATAAGTTACAGTTTGAAAAGGTTATGAAAATATCCAATTATCATTATACCCGTCACACATTAAAACAATTTAAACACAATAATTTAATTTCGGGCAGACTTGGATTGTTTAGTGGTACCAATGTTTGACTTCCAGCCGTAATGCTCCGGTCTTAAAACCCTGACGTCCGCAGTCTGTAAGCCGCTTTGGGCGTCTTTGTATAAAAAGCGTCTGCTAAATCACGACTAGCACGTAAAACAGCAACTCTTTCATATATGCACTCTAACTGTAATCTTTAACTTTTATCGAGACATCTACAAAACCAGCGCCGTTTTCCGACCTCTGTGATAAAAACTTCCCCCAGGCGCCTGAGGCAGGCCGAGGCTCGGGCCGTCTCTTCGAAGTTGTGCGAGGGTTGGTTCCCCCGTTGGCCCGGCGCCAAAGTGTCAAAGCAGGGCCCCGGACACATCAGGTGGAGAGATCAAGCGGCGGCGGTGGCGTCCGCCGCTCCTCCACACATCAGATACGAAACCCCCACCGCCCCGTGCCAGAGCAGATATGTAATGTTAGAGAAGGATAATATTTTTGTACGGCCTGACAGGCTCTGTTTGTGCCGGTTTCTCCCGCTGCGGAGCTATAAAACACAGGTAAGCTGAAGTCCGGGCTCGTGGCCCAGAGAGCCGCCAGATATCTCCAGACCAAACAATGGCAGCCTTTGTTTTGTTTTCTCTTTCTCTTCTCCTCGCTCCCTCCATCTGCTTCTCAGAACAGACCTCCTCATTATCCTGTCCTCTCCTTTAACTGCCACTTTCACTCCTCTTATGTTTGCAGCTTCCTAACTCTCGTCTTACCTTTAAATGGTTTTCAGGCGTTTGCCAAGAACACCAAAGCAAATATTGCCCTTTATCTATTTTTTCCAGTGTTGGCCTCAACGTTGTCAAGGTGTTTCAGCTGAAGGATCAGTCAGACATGCAGCTGGTTAGATTCCTTGTTTTTATTATCTGGTAAAACTGTAATTGCCAACTATCGATAGAGATTTACGTGCACAGAATGGGCAGGCGGACAATCTTATTGCAGGGCTGGTGCTTACAAGAGTGCTTACTCAGGACACTTGGTGCCAGGACACCTGACTCACTTTTGTATTAATTATTGAGCAGGATCCATGCACTGACATCTCCTCGGCTCAAAAGGCTCATTCAATATCAAACAATAGAAGGTAACCGTGTCAAAATGTCAAGCGTTTTTAGATGGTGCATGCATAGGTAGGTATAGTGCAAGTCACTCCATAGGTCATCATGCAATCTAGGAAGTGTCTAAAATGAACACTTGGGAATCTTTCAACCTGCAGCCTACTTTCGGGTCATTTTGGGTCCAAGGGAGTAATGCGGACAACGATTTTCGACGTTTGTCAAGTATTGACATAGAACAATGCAAGCGCCATAGCATCTGTTGATGTACGTCATCTAAAAGTGTTTTTTTGCCACTGACTGGCTCTGATTATATTTGTTCATTATAGAAAGGATCTCTGCAGAGAAATAAAACTTGTTTCTTTACCTCTGGCCTGATCATGGTCTTTTTATCATTGTGTCAAACCAAGCCTTGCTCTAAAATCCCATCGTTGCAGGATATTTCCCTATTTTCATTACAATCTAAATTCTCCTTGACCCGAATCACTACACAAGGCCTTTACGTATTCCAAAATAAACTCTCCGCTCTCATACATTTCCACTGTTAAACTCATGTAACAACTCCACTAAACTCTCATTGAGCGAGACTTGGTTTGACACAATTTGACTGTGATCAAGAGAAAGGTGTATTCCCCCATAATGACAGAATGTTCTGAGCCTGTCCGAGACCAAAAACAAGCACTTTTAGGGGATGCATACTGATGAGCACTATTGCTATAAAGGAGTACATTGCAGACTGTTTTTCACGGATAAGGTCTGTAGCATTCTATCTCAAGGAGCAATCTCAATAATCGCTGTCTGCAGTAGTCCCAAATTGATTGGAAAATAGGCTCCAGGTTGAAACGTCGTCCAGTTTTCCTTTAATTAGGCATGATAAAAGATACTTATTCTATCCGTGCGTATCATTGAGACATCTTTCACAGACACGATGCTTTGCGATGATACAATCGATGACGTCCATCTCAAACAAACACAAGGTGAGGTGGATTAAGTGGCGCATCGGACCGAGCGCAGATAAAATGAACACCGCCTAAATATAGAAATAGAAAAACAGATTCTACCGCAGAGGGAGAGAGCGAGAGCGCGCGAGAGGGGGAAAGAAAGAGAGACCTTTTGTGAGTGAGTGATCGCTCTCCCGGCCTGTCTTGACACGCTGCCATCCGAAAAACAAGAGAGACATATCCACGGCAACAGGCAAACAATCGGCTCCACAGTCCCTCCTTGCCAATAAAGAGAGAGGCCAGAGAGGACAGGGGGAAAAAAGGACCCAACAACACCTGTTATTGCACACCTTGGGGCTGAGCAAATTCCTCGCAGAGCCTTCAACTTGGATCACAAGACCTTTTGGTTGGAGCATACCTGAAACCACCTCAGCACTCTCCATGCCCACACGAGGCGCAAACCTCGTCAGCCGACAGCGCAGAGTTGAGATGGTTCGATGCATCCCGTTTGCATATTCAAGTGCATACAATCACAATTGATTTCACTTCATGCTGATTCATTTTCCACGATGGCCATCATCAACATCGTGGTGATGAGGTTGACGGCGATTCGTTAATTCCTATGTCTAAAATGGCTCCTAAAAACAAAGCATGACTTCTTTGCCAGATATAATAAAAAACAAAAAAAATGAGATCAGCCTTCAAATATGTTTGAGTAAAAACCATATGGTCTTTTTTTATTTATTTTTTTAAAGGAGTTCAGAAAATGAGGCCAACAGAAAAGTTTTTGGGCAATGCGCGGGCAAAGTGGTGAACCCTTAAAAAGGAAGAAGTATTTTGTAGCTGCGTACAATGCTTTGTGCCATGTGTTGCCAACACCATCTTAAAACCAGGGGCTGCAATCTGAAGCCTTTGAAGGGGAGCGAGTGAAAGAGAGAGGATGTTGGAGACGCTCCAGGGAGCTTCACTTTCTCCTCACTGAGAGAAGGGGGTTTGGGGGCATCCCTTGACCCCCTCGTCCAATCCCCTCTCTGCCTCCCTTTCACGAGCACAATGACAGCCATTCAGCACGCCGCTGTCCACCTGCCAACCACAGAAGAGACCGGGGCTGCCATCTTTAAAGAGCGGAAGGCCGGGGAAGAGGAATCAATGAGGTCGGAGAGTGTCGCCGGCCTGCCAGACAAACAGTCCCAACAGAGAGCTACATGGAGGGCCCTTGGTTTTAAAAAAAATAAATTAAAAGAATGAAGCCTCCTTTGGGACACTCTATAAGGACTGCCAGTTACTGGTGCACATGCTTGGCTAGGGCTTGGACAGCGAGACAAAGCAATGACCTAGGTCAGTACGATCTAGACTAGAGGAGTTCTTTTTTTTTTTACAGGCTCATCTGCTGCAGTCGTTATCCAGCAGTAATTATGTGGCCATGATTTTATGGTGAAACACGGACCCCGCCATGAACAGTCGTATACCACACACTTGACCTCGATGGATGCCAATCGGTCTGCCACAAGGACGCCGAGAGAAGCCACCCAGGCCTTTCCCCGGGTGGACGTCCACCGCATTCGTAAAGGGAGCGTGTGATCCGGATACATGCGATCCTCCTAATTCATGGGCTAGGTAGGGTAACAATGCTGGCAGGCCGACCTTCCCCCTCAGGGAAACTCTTCAGGGCTTGAGCGTGAGGCGAGGCGCGCTGGGAGCTGGAATCAGAGGAATCTGACCTCCACACAGGAATCTGCATGACTGTACAGAGATCCTTGGACAGGCACGCACACACATCACCCACACAGTGGACCAAAAGCAGCTTCTCCCTGTCTTGCTTCACCAAATGCATTCTTGTGACCAGTGCTCAAGCAATTATTCAATTAATTGATCAGTCAATTAAGAGGCAATTCATTGATTTCAAGCTGTATTATCGATTCAATGTTCAAAGTCATTCATCAAGAAATTTGATTTGTGGTGTCATTCTGTTTTGGAAATTAAAAAAATAGATTGATAGATAACGATAATTGAATATTGAGTATATGCAATTAAGGAGCAGGAGGGGTTAGGCTTGTCTCCATGTTAAGCCACAGACCATAAGGGTTTTAACCCTTATATTACCGTGCCCAGAGTTTTCCATCATATACAGTACATAGGAACTGTAGGGTCAGAATAATGTAGCATATACAGTGCATCAATGGCTCCCTTAATTCCCGGTATCAGCATTCGCTGGAAGACGCTATGGATAAAAATGTCTTTGGCAGTAAATAACCCGATCATTATCCACAAAGCCTGAACTACAAGGCCAAGAAGGTAAAGAAATACGACTGTGTCAGACATGATGTCTCAGTGATTTCTCTTCAGGTGCTTCGTTTCTCCCGGCTCTTCACGGAGTTTAGACACACATCATTGGTCTGGAGCCGTTCCCAGTGGACCGGTCACCCAGATGTTCAGCCAGGACAAGGAGATCTATGTGTAAAACTCCAAAACACACACTGTTGGCTTGCCAAAGAACCGGATTATCTCTAGCTGGTTTCTGTACACCCAAAAAGAAAACGGAAAGCTATCTTGATCTCTGTAACCTCGCCCTGAGAAAGTGTTGGTTTATGAGTGATGACAAGAGACAGGTGTATCCAATTACTGCAGGGTGACCCGGAAGGGTCCCGTGGAAGGGAGAAAGGACCCTTTAGGGTAGGGGTCCGAGGAGGTGAGAGTACTGTCATCCTAACTGCGGCCGCTCCATGCAATGGTTTCATTTCACGACAAGGGTTTCAATCATACAAGGAAGTGGTATGATGCATTTAACTCCAATGCATTGAAAAGGCTATGGTGAGAAATCCTTAAAAAATATGCAGATTTGGATATAATGCAGGGGGATGTCAAACAACAATCAAATTCTAATTTCCCTGTTTTAAAACTGCACCACAAAATTGACGTGACGTCATTGCATCGTGTGAGATATAAAGCCTCAGATCAGACCCCTGAGTCAGGATCAACGGGCAGGAGCTGATAACGCTCTGACGCCCGGCATCTGGAAACACTTGACTTTTCCAGTCATGCCCTGTTGGGTTTCAACCAGAAGAAGTGGTGACTAGACTGCCACATACACCGCTTCGGGACCTCCAGTCAGAAGGGTCTTTAATAAACCTCAACCCCCCCTACCGAGGAGAACCTGAGTTGGCCCACATCAAATAGGAACTCCAGACTTGGGCCATAGTCAAAACACAGTCAGAAACAGTTGGAATCTGATCTTGGGGGGGAGGTGGGGGGAGAGAGAGAGATTTTTTCTCTCCATCTATTGCTTCATGTAAGAGGGTTGGATGCAGATAACATGCTGAACACATTCTTGCACAGAAAGCAAAAACAGATAATGTACTCAGACTCATCTTCGAACGTAAAACAACAATATTTTTTTGAAATCATTATACAATTACACAAATCAAAGACTTAAACAAGTACAAATACGACTTCTAACTACTCAACGGAAACACTAAAGGGAGTGCAGACTCCATCAAATAACGACACGGCCAACATACACAAGATCGCTAAAGCCCCCATTTGACTCCTGAACTGTCTCCAGAGAGCTAGCCAGACAGAGCTAGCTCCAAAAGATGACTAGATAACAGTCGGTCTTCCCCTCTTGTGCACGACGCCGAAACTCCCAGCAGGCAGAGAGGAGAGAGAGAGAGAGAGAGTGAGGGGAGGGGGGAGGGTTGCCCCTCTCCCCCTCCAACAATGCAGACTTTGTCCGGGGGTCCAACACTGTACCTAACCGCCTGCCCTTTGATTGCCTGCCAAGACAAACCACTGTGTTGGGTTACGGCTCTTGTAGCATAACAATCTGCGCTCGGGTTTAATACACTACAGTCTGCCCGCATCGCTCTGGCTGTCACTCAGGGTCCCACACAGCTGACCCGGGGGGCCCCCCACTCCTTATCCCATTAGTGCTTAATGAGAGAAGGGGACGGGGCTGTTATGTACGTGTGTGTGGAGGGGGGGGTGGGGGGTGGTCACCTGTGAGGAGGATACCGGCCGGCGAAAACTGGCTACATAGTGACATAACCACCGACATCAAGAGAGAGAGAGATGAGATTAAATTCTGATGTGAACACTATCGCCTGCATCTCTTTCTCAGGCTCTCGCTCTGTGTCTCTCTCAGAATCTCACTCTGTGTATCTCTGATTTCTGTCTCTCTCACTCTTGTGTGTCTCTCAGTCACTGACTTATGTCTCTCACTCTGTTTCTCTTATTCATTCACTCGGGGTCTCCGTGTCTCACTCTGTGTCTCTCTCAGCCTCTTTTCTCACTTTCTCTGTCTGTCTGTCTCACCCTCAACCTTTGGTCTGGGTGCTTATACTAAAGCAGGGCTAAGTTATTTGGTCTGGGTGCTTATACTACAGCAGTAAGTAACGTGGTTTGGGTGCTTACAGTATAGCAGGGCGAAGTAATTTGGTTTATTTCTCACAGTAGAGCTTGATGGCTGTGGGGGAGTGTGTGTGTGCGTTACTTGGCTATCGATGGTAGTATTATTTTCAGTCTGCTTGAAGAAACCCAGGCATTAAAGTCTGCCTGTTTCCTTATGTTAAAGCCAACATATAGCATTGGCATAGCACATCCAGCACAACCAGTTACACGTAGAACAATAACATAATTGTCTGTGGATAACTTGGCGAGTGTAAAATGTCTTTCTCTTCGAATATTCACAATATGCCCACAACCTTGTGTCCACATCCTCATTAAACAGAAGCATATAAAGTTGGGTTTTAAATGATGCTGGATCATTTAACATTATAAATCAATATATGAAAATCCCATTATCCCAAGTGATACAAATATCAGTAGTTTAAGTAGTTAAAGTTTAATATTTCAGACCTTGTACGGTGAGAAACCTTATCATAACCTTGAGGATGCGGTTGATTTACATCACAGGGGTAAGTGTTCATCTCCATAATGGTTTAGTATGCTTTATGGCTCAGTATCTGGCCCATGAGGAACCATACAGGTCATTGAGTGACTAAAGAAGGAGCTGTCACCAATGAATTTATATTTGTTGAACAAACCTGCCCCCTGGTGGGAAGGACTGTGTAATACAGGGCTTTCTTGGACACTTTTCTAGAGGTTTAGAATCGATCCGTTTGTGACATAACAAGAGGGATTGGACACTAAGGTCTATTAGTTGATCGAGTCTACCAGTCTACTCCTTCAAGTTGGTTGGTCAATCCCCGATTGTGACGTCACGTCACAATTGGTTAGATTCTGTAAGTGCTTATCAACAGGACACCTGGAGGTATTTAGCCTTCTAAGAAGTCCTAGTAGAATGCCTAAAGTAAGGGTCACAGTTGGCATGTGTTTACCTGCGACTCGTCTTCTTCTCATGGTCTCCCTCCCTGGCACTCTTGTTGGCATCCTCTAATTTCTTCAGCTTTTGAGCGATGACTGCTCTCATTTTCTGTCTTTGCTCCGAGTCATACTCTTCACCTCCCTCAAAGTCCTCAATGGCACCATCATCATCATCACTGGCTCCCTTATAGGGTAAAAAGGCATGTATACATTGTTTTTTTATTCCAGATATTATACGTACTTAAACAACGATAAAGGAACGGTTTCTATTTTCATTTCAAACCTACGTCTTCCGTGTTGGTTTTCTTCTTTCTCCTGCAAGTTTAATATGGAATGCAAAATTAATTCAGCACGTAGATATGGTTGCACAAAGGCAGCTATGGTTAATCCCTATGAGAGGGGACATACGGGACACACATACTTATCTACTGCCGGGACAGAGCTAAGGCTGGGGTCATCCTTTAATAAGTCATGGCTGCTTTTGCCTTTTCCCTTTAATGTCTGGAGAAACAAGAGACACGAATACAATATATAGGTTTAAATATTTAACATAATCATTTATGAGACATGGGAATTTTTGAGTGCTCATCTTCCAGGAAATGAATGGACATTTAATGTATTCCAACATTGATTTTACATAACAATATTCATAATGCAATAAAAATAACCATTTATCCTTTTAATATGCTATATACAACATGAGTGAATAAATGGGGCCTATTCAACTGTAAATAAATACAAATCTCGTAACTCATTACCTGGCTAACCTGTGTCACCATCTCCTCCTCTTCTTCTGCTTCTTCTCCAAAGGACAATAGACTGAAGTTCCTGTACACAAATAAATACAATTAATAAAAGAGAAGAAAGGATAGGGAAGGTTTCCAGCTATGGATATTAAAGACAGCAGTCGACTCACTTTGTGGCTTTTGACTGCGATTTCTTTCCCTCCTCTTTGTCCTTATTTTTTTTTTTACTTTCCCGCGGAATAATGTCATCAAATGGAGAATGCAACACCTGGACGGAACATTTAAAGTACACTTACATATACATTTCTATATTTACAAAGTCAATTAACAATAAAATAAACAATATACACTTGTTTTTTTGATGCAATAGATACACCCAATCTTCAATACCTCGGCTGTTTTGATCTTGTGAGGGTTGAGTGGTCTTTCGTCACTGTCACACTCAACCTCTGCCAGCCTGATCATGTTATAAACCGTGTCTCCTGTC
The DNA here is from genome assembly GCF_902167405.1 of Gadus morhua. Lineage (NCBI taxonomy): Eukaryota > Metazoa > Chordata > Actinopteri > Gadiformes > Gadidae > Gadus > Gadus morhua. The sequence continues at coordinate 10,079,060 of NC_044066.1, read as the reverse complement.
ACCTGTGGCGGAAGAATTTAGGAAAAGCTGTGACGTCAAAACAAGCATTTTCATGAGGCGCATTCAATTAATGTAGATACAATGGATGGATTTATGTAACTGTGTAGACTAGCATTTATTTTTCTAGAGAATACATTTGCACAAATTGGTGATGTTTCTAACGGCACTGGGCTACCAACTGAGATGCCCAGCGCAGAGCATATTTACTTTGCCAAATATAGTGTGTTTGTTGTTGAGCTCATCTGCCCGTGCCAGAGTGAAGAAGAACTGGCTGCCGTTGTCGTGTGGGCCTGCATTCGCCATGGCAACCAAACCTCTCCGAATAAACCGTAATCTGGAGTGAAATTCATCCTATAACAACAGAATAAAGGGTACATGAAAAGTCATGATTAAATTGGTGATTACATTTTTAACTAAAACTATGAAAAAAAGAGTACAGTACAAATACAAGTCCTATGAGGCTGTGGTTTGGTTGCAGCTCTGTAATATCCCTTTTTAAAGGACTGAGGTTCTAATTGCTTCTTTAACAGTCCCTGCATCCCCCGGGTATTGCATAAATATTTTTGGGTTTTCTTAACCAATATAGAGCAAAGAACTTTTTTTTAACGTAATAGGAAAATATTTTGGGTAGTTGGAACCAGCAGATAAGATGAAGAATATTTTATCAATGCTCATTTTCAAAAAGGGTCAAGACCTTGAATGGTCGTCCATATATGGATTCTCCTCCACTTCCTGTTCCGGTTGGATCTCCTCCCTGGACAATGAACTCCTGCACAACACGGTGGAAGCCTGTGTTGTCATAGTAACCTGTGAAACAAAAAAATAGATGTAAAATGAAAGAATATATATCTGCAAATCTGCAATCAGATGTTTCCTAAAAACATTGATGTTAAGCCACAAAAGAGAGGGAGGCTGTCTTCATGTCATTTAAACAGATGTTTTAGGAAATAAATATATTGAAAGGCTGGCAGAATGGATTATCTGAAAAAAGCCACAGGATTTCCCTGGGACTTGTTGAACACAATGATTATATAGCTACTGTTCAATAGAAGACAACCCTTGTGATCAGGAGGAACACTTGTGTGTGCTGTAGTCATTCACATAAAGCATTTGACCAAATGTTCACTGAGGCATTACATTACCTTCCATACACAGCTGCACAAAGTTCCTGCATGCTTTTGGTGCTTCCTTGGACCATAACTCAATATCAATATCTCCCGCTGAGGTCTTCAGCAGAACCTGACAGAGGAAACGATAGAAATGACACTTTCTCTAAAACACACGCTTTTCACATTTTGGTCATCAGATCATTCGTATAGTTATGGATAAAGGTTACATGAACAGGGAAAGTAGGAAATAAAAGTTGGTTATCCTTGAAAAGTGTTGTACATATATTAACGGGAAAATAGGACCAAACTTGCAAACATTCGCGCTCACCTTCCCATTTGTTGGAGGTTCTTGAATGTAAATGTTACTCATACCGCCGTTTCTTCTGTTACTCTATACAAAGGAAGTGTGCTGCTGTCGTTGCAATTAATGTAAGAGAAGCAGTTGAATTATTTCATACGTATATGAACATTGTAGCTAAATGGAAACTATACAACGAGCTGAATATACACTACAGCCATATTCGCAGCACCAACACAAGAGAGCACATTGTTTACGTGAAGTACAATGGGGGAAACATGTGATTTAGGAATATTTACTTTTGAAAAAATCACTTTTAAAATTAAAATGAACTTGTATTATTGTAATTTATATTATCAAATTAGTTTATACTCATGAAATTATTAATATTTTTAAATGTAAAACAACAAATCAAAACGACCAATTGTCAAAGTACCCCTCTTTTCGTTTTGCAGTTGGGTTATTCGTGTGCGTCGATCTAATCGACCCTCTGAAACAACGCTTGAGACATATTCTGTCCGGGTACTAGAAACTTGTTATGGGTAATATTTGTTAACAACCCTCTTCACAAGTATATAGCGAGGAGAGGTTTTGGGAAATATTTAATAGTTTATAATTAACAAGCCTTTTTACAAATATACACGTTTCCCCTGTAGTTATTAATGTATCAATCCACTTGACCACTGATCTTAATGTGAGGTTTTTACGGTAGGGGGCGCTGTTATATTTTAAACTTAGTACGTGTCATCGTGAAACGGATACGGAACTAAAAAAAAGTAGAACCACAACACTTTGAAACCACGATGGCGGCTGAAGAAACTACAGTGGATCTGAAACGAAAAGCAGATGATAATCCAGCTGCTGATGGAGAAGGAGTAGGAGAAGGGGAAGAGGATGAATGGGTCGGGCCCATGCCCTGCGAGGCATCCCAGACCAAAAAAAGAAAAGGTGTGTGGGTTGAATGGATGGTTGGTCTGTACGGCCGACGTCCCGCTTTGTTTCATAACACGAGACTACTTCTAACTTTGACGACCCTCGAAAATGGCCATTGATATCTGTCCGTTTGTGTGTTTGTTTTAGTATTGGAATATGAACGGGTTTATCTGGACAACCTGCCGTCGGCTCTCATGTATGAAAGGAGTTACATGCACAGAGACGTCATCAGTCAAATCGTCTGCTCCAAGTAAGCCTCCATTTGTTGTTATATCGTTCTCATTTTGTCTTTTCCATGTTGTGGTGATGATGATACGGTTGAAGAGGATAATGATGGGTTGAGTTTACGTCAATCATGTGCCCTTTACAGGACGGACTTCATCATTACTGGAAGCCAGGATGGCCATGTCAAATTCTGGAAGAAAAGGGAGGACGAGGGAGTAGAGTTCGTTAAACACTTTCGCAGCCATCTTGGTAAGAACCTAGTGGCCCATGCACAATTTGAATGCATTCAATGTTGGGAAAACGTATTTTTAAGCATATGTTATGATTTTTGCAGGATATATGGAATGCATTGCTGTCAGTTCCGAGGGGGCCATTTTCTGCTCTGTAGGAGACGATCAGGCAATGAAAGTGTTCGATGTTGTCAACTTTGACATGATCAACATGCTGAAACTAGGGTATGTGTTAACTCCTCCACAACACATTGTTTGTCAATAAAGGATATTACTTTGACACTACTATACTCTTGTGTATGTCTAATTGTTGTTATACTGTTTATTCTTTGGGCAGCTTCCACCCGGGCCAATGTGAATGGATTTACAATCCAGGGGACCCCATATACACCGTGGCCGTGTCTGAGAAGTCCACGGGGAAGATCTTTGTTTTCGACGGGCGTGGGAACAGCGAGCCACTTCACATCTTTGACAAGATGCACACCTCCCCGCTGTCCAAAATATGCTTGAACCCCAAATTCAGGGTCATTGTTTCTGCTGACAAAGCAGGAATGATCGAATACTGGACCGGCTACCGGAACGAATTTAAGTTCCCGAAATACGTGGATTGGGAGTACAAAACAGACACAGACTTGTATGAATTTGCGAAGAATAAGACATACCCCACCAGCCTTACCTTCTCCCCCGATGGCAAGAAAATGGCCACCATTGCCTCCGACCGCAAAGTGAGAATCTTCCGGTTCCTCACTGGGAAACTGATGAGAGTGTTCGATGAGTCGTTGCCGGTAGGTTCCTGTCTTGTATTTGTGTATAATCACATCTCGCAATTTGTGTATAAACTCCCGCTGGTATTTTAAAGAGAATCCACTGAATAATGGCTTAAATTCCTTTGGCAATTATTTTCTGTTGATCATGTAAATCTATAGCTTGGTTCATCTAAAATGCTGATATCCTATATACGGCTCTTAATTGTAGCTCTTCTGTGGATTTGCACAGGATATTTCCTTCTTTATAACATATTCCCACAGGGAATAATACAGTTTTATACTTATGTACACATTGGCTGTAGCGTTGGTTGATTATGCCTATCATACTCAATCTTCATGTGCCCTACCCCAGATGTTCACAGAGCTGCAGCAGATGAGGCAGCAGTTGCCCGACATGGAGTTTGGGCGGCGCATGGCCCAGGAGAGGGAGCTGGAGAAGGTGGACGGCATCCGACTGACCAACATCATCTTCGACGAGACCGGTCACTTTGTCCTCTACGGGACCATGCTGGGCATCAAGGTCATCAATGTGGAAACCAACAGGTAAACGAACACCACCGCATGGAAGGAAACTGCTGGACTGGTTAAGCCCAAACTACGATTTAAAGGTCTAATCTAAATGGAAGAGGCCACCCAGATGCCTGTCTTGAGCATAAACATGCGGCTAAAATGTGATCCATCCAACTTATTTAGGTCTAATCCATACAGCCTTCTTTATGGACTTCAATTGCTAATCATGACCATTCAAATGATTTCAACCTAAAATCAAAAGTCACTGAAAAACGTCTTCCTTGGCAGTAAACCGGGATGCCGGACATGCACTGTAGGTTATCCTTGTAACATCTATCACTAATCCCATGATAAACCTCTCTCTTCCCGACCGGCCCAGGTGCGTGAGGATCCTGGGGAAGCTGGAGAACATCCGCGTGTTGAAGCTGTGTCTGTTCCAGGGCATCGCCAAGGCCAGCCAGGTGGCGCCCACCGTGGAGATGACGGCCTCCGACAACCCGGCCCTGCAGAACCAGATGCCCGACCCCACCATCTTCTGCACCGCCTTCAAGAAGAACCGCTTCTACATGGTGCGTAGGCTTCCAGACAACGTCGCACACTTTATGTTCCAAAGAAGAGCAGCCTTCGGGCCACTAGTAATGTGTATAGTCATTTTGGCTAAAAAGCCTCACAAGCCTTACGAAATAGTACATCTTCAACGATGGGGTGTGCGGCGGTCTGGTGCAAAGACTGATTATGACACGGCCACCTCTATCCGTGTCTCGTGCCCGTCCAGTTCTCCAAGAGGGAGCCGGTGGACACCAAGAGCGCCGAGTCGGACCGCGACGTGTTCAACGAGAAGCCGTCCAAGGAGGAGGTGATGGCCGCCACCCAGGCCGAGGGCCCCAAGAGGGTGTCGGACAGCGCCATCATCCACACCACCATGGGGGACATCCATATCAAGCTCTTCCCAGTCGAGTACGTAACCCATCTCAGGGCTTTAGGAGGCACGCCTCTCCTGGCTTCACTGAGTCATCCGTTACCTTCTAGGGCCGAACCGGTCCTGTTAGATCAAACCAGCTTCGGTACAGATTCGGTCTAAGAGCATTTAACGTGCGCCTGCCTCAAATGTAAACAATATAGAATAGTACTTTGGTCTTATGTGTTAAGGCATTTGGTAAAGTACCTGTATGGTGAGTCATTTTGCCAAAGGATGTTTGCCACAGTGTTTTTTTCTGAATCCAGGAGGCATGCTATGGGGGTTTGATCGCCAAGGGCGGTATGGTCCTATAGATTACACCTCTCACTGCGCCCATCCATTCATGTATACATTAGTTGCATCGTACGGTATTGTAAGATGCTTTGGGTAAAAGTATGTTATTTGGTCCAAAACTGGCACATCAATGTGGAACAATACGACCGCTGGACAACTTCTGGGACTATTTTCAAGATTAGTTTTATTTTTATATTTTATGCTATGTTAAATGAAGTGATTTTTTTTGATTAATTTTTCTGTGTGCATAATATGATGCCTCTTTTGATGTATCACAGATGCCCCAAAACGGTTGAGAACTTCTGTGTTCATAGCAGAAATGGCTACTTCAACGGCCATATATTCCACAGAGTCATCAAGGTACGTTTGTTTTGGGCCTTTGCACCGGGTGAATGAATTAAAAAATGTACTTGTCTCCAGTATTGATGTAACAGTTCATTGAACGACCGAAAGTCAAGTAATTTTCTTTCTTCTTGGTCATTTATCAATTAATAATTCCAAACACGTGCTCCCATCAGCTTTGGGAATTAAAATACTTGAATGCTATGTTTCAGATCATTAAATAGCCTTTTCATTCAATAGACATTTCATTGAACGACCGAAAGTCAAGTAATTTTCTTTCTTCTTGGTCATTTATCAATTAAAAATTCCAAACACGTGCTCCCATCAGCTTTGGGAATTAAAATACTTGAATGCTATGTTTCAGATCATTAAATAGACATTTCATAGGCTACTCAATCATTCAAAATAATTTATGGTTGCAGTCCTGGTGACCCTTTTTAGTAGAACATCATTAATAAAGTAATCAAAATAACTTGCATAATCTCTTTCTTCCCGATCAGGGCTTCATGGTCCAGACGGGGGACCCCACGGGCACAGGGATGGGCGGCGAGAGCATCTGGGGTGGGGAGTTTGAGGACGAGTTCCACGCCACGCTGAGACACGATCGCCCGTACACACTCAGTATGGCCAACGGGGGCCCCGGCACCAACGGCTCCCAGTTCTTCCTCACCGTTGTGCCCACCGTGAGTCACCTTCCTGGGGGTCGGCAGGGAGGGAGAGGGGGATGGATCTCTGGGTGTTTCCTTTTCACTTGCAGCAATCCATTTAGCTTTTTAATTTTCTTTAAAGGTTTAAAAGATATCAAATCCATGGGTTGATAAGGGGTGGTTTGTTTTTTATTAATTTAGGACACTTGCTACTAATCTGAAATATTGTTTTAACAGAAGCGATGGCTGCAAGCTACTCTGAAAAAGGGGGAAGGATTGCCTAATGGTTGGGGTTCTGGGTTCGACATACAATGTCAGCATTTTATCTGCAAGCTTCTTCACCCCTACCTGCTCCTTGATGAACTTATCTAAAATCCAATAACTAAATGGAAACTTTTCGGCCAGTATTGCTATTAACACCACCTTATCGACGCTTGTGGTTTCAGCCGTGGCTGGACAACAAGCACACAGTGTTCGGGAGGAGTGCCAAAGGCATGGAGGTGGTCCAAAGGATCTCCAACGTCAAGGTCAACCCCAAGACGGACAAGCCCTACGAGGACATCAGCATCATTAACATCACCATCAAGTGATCAGGACCAGCCCCTTTTTTTAACTATTATGTACAGATTTGACCTACATGCCTTTTTTTTTAAACAGAATAAAGTGTTTATTCAAAGACTATTCTTTCGGATTGCAAAATGTTACTTATTTTGAGGACACTAGGATTTAGTGATTAACAGGACGTTCAGATAAAAGTCTTAAAAAGACCATGTATTGGTTAGGATGCCTACAAGAAGGTTGACTGCATTTGGAATCGAACCAAGAAGCTTTACCTGGGGGTCGACCTCTGCACTATCCCGACTCACTCCAATCAAATGTTAACTCCTTTAATTGTAGACAAAATGTAGTTTCGAGGTTACAAACAGTAAACTGTCAAGATGTTTGGTTTTACCAAATGCAATTACTATCCAGGCAGGAGTTCAACTTTATTTTACAGCTTCACATAACTTACAAAAAGCCATTATCAAGTCCAATGGTATAAGGAATTGATGGTTTAACTGTGCTGTACTTCTATGTGTAGATAAAGGGCAATCCCCACAAATAACAAAACTAAGGAACAAAAGGGGGGGGAAAAAAGGCATTGCGTACATGCAGGTTATTTTTTTCTTTACATAGATACAAGTTATAAACATTACATAGCAATGACACTTCTAACCAAATGATGGCTCCTTAATATGCAATATAAAACATTGTTAATGCACGACTACGTTTCACATCTACTTAGATATCGATGTACGTTAATTCAAAGGTTTTTCACAGGTCATACTCAATGAGGCAGCGAGAAAAAGGGACTGAAAAATGTTTGCAACACCATGGACAGCAGATAGATAGTCCTTAAAGAGGCAGAGGAAGTGGACAAGTGCATTCAGATCAACCTCAAATAAGAAGCGCCACTTACAAAGGCAGCATACTGTCATAAGTTTTCCTTCCTTACTACTGCCACTATTCCCCATTTTTAACCTTCAGTAACGGAAACATTAGATTCAATACAAACCAATGCAAATAGGTAACCCAAACCAAATCGCGTGCCATTTAGAGACCAGCTGTGGCATTAAATAGGTTCTTACACTTAAAATAAAAGTAACTCAGGAAACACACACACCTCAGAGAAACCCAGGTTTGGTAAACAAAAGGATTTTAAGAAGCACACCCTCTGCCGTAACCCCATGGTCAGTACACTGAAATAAGAAAAATGTCAATCTCAACTAATACATTTGTTCATATGCTGCTTTTTGCTGTTCCATGCTAGAACAGCGAAAGTGCGTTAATATAAACCACGTCTTGTATTTTGAGTCATTGATCCATACTCTTCACATTGATTATGAAGGCTAACATAAAACCCAAGCACAGATATAATTAACTGGTAGTGGCGGGATACATTTCACCAAGAGTAAATACATTAAGGATGTCATGAAGTTGGAGGTAAATAAGCATCACAGAGGTTCCTAAACAAGTTTGTTGTGGACTCCCGGTGAACACATTCACCGGGAGTCCACTAGGAAACCTGTGAGCTCTTAGGTTTGGTGTTTGTTTAAGTACGATTGATGAATATATTCAGGTGGAATTTAATTCCATGTGTCAAATCCTCTTATCAGTGGCATCAGCCATCAAGTTCTTACATAAGCGATCACTCCAGAGTAAACAAGTATTAGTATTGGAAGGCGTTAAGCCGGATAGAACTCAGTCACGCAGTAGTCATTTGCGTATTCGGAATTATGAGCAGAAGAGACCGTTTTGGTGCTTGTTTATAGAGTAGGTAAAGCTGAAGGAAGGACCCAGATACTGTAAGGGATGGAAGGGGGTTCAGGCCACATCCAGGACCCAGATAAGGGATGGAAGGGGGTTCAGGCCACATCCAGGACCCAGATAAGGGATGGAAGGGGGTTCAGGCCACATCCAGGACCCAGATAAGGGATGGAAGGGGGTTCAGGCCACATCCAGGACCCCAGCGGCCACCAGCTGCCTGGAGAGCCAGTCCAGGCCCTCGTGGAGGCCTATCCCACTGCGCGCGTCGCAGCCTTGGATGTGCCAGCTCCTCCCGCAGCACAGCTTGTGGAGGCTCAGGAGCTCAGTCATTTCCTCCACCGACACCACCCCCGGTACATCCTGCCGCCGCGCAAAACAAGAGGATAGGTTCAGCACACTAGCTTCACCACACAGATATTGGTAGCTTACTTTAGTGTGAAGTCAGTGTGGGATTGCTAGATTTGCAATGAGGCCAGCGTTACCGCCTGCTGTAACATGTGTTGAGTTTAGGAGCCACTTTATTAGACCGTTTAATATACCACTGATCATGTATTTGTTTAGATCTTGTTATTTTTGTGGACACTAGAGGCACTACACCTAATCAGATCAGGCATATACCATTCAGAGGTCAGGTGCGGCGTCTGGAGGGGCATGTTTTCGTTTTACCCGAGTATCAGAGAAGACAGGATGACCCACGCTCATGAAGTTTGCTTTTGACGGGAATACATCCACCAAAACGTGAGATATGCCTGGACATTGATCTGCGTGAGCCTGAGCCCAACTCTAATTAACAGGCCCAGCTTCTACAATCAGTGTTAGCTCAGTAGCTATACCATGCGGGCAGTGTTAGCTTGCGGCCAGTGTTTGCTGGTGGTCAAGTGTTTACTCCTTAGCTTCATCAAGCTGACAGTGGTACCTCATTAGCTTCAACAAGTGGTAAGCATTAGCTCACTAGCTGTAGCAAGTGGTCAGTTTTAGCTGGATAGCTACACCACACTGCCAGTGTTAGCCAAACAGCTAACTCTACCGTGCTGCCACTGGTAGCCAGACCCTACCTGTTTGTTAGCGAATATGAGCAGAAGCGCATCCCTCAGCTCCTTCTCCGTCAGAAGCTTAGCTAGCTCGCTGTGGGCTTCCATCAGTCTGTCCCTGTGACAGCTATCAATCACAAACACCACCGCTGCGGAAAGGTGAGGACCGGGTTAAAATAAATAAATAAACATTTACCAGAACAGTGTCCAACTATTCCATCTAAATTAGTTCACATTTTATGAGGTAACAGATTTTATAAAATAAGCGCATAGAAGTTACCTTGTGTATTCAAATAGTAGTGTTTCCATAGTGGCCTGAGCTTGTGTTTGCCGCCCACATCCCAGATGGTGAATTTCAAGTTCTTGTATTCCACTGTCTCCACGTTGAACCCTGGAATATTGAATGGAATTGTTTTATTCTGTTACACTTTTGCCCCCCCCCCCCCCCCCCCCCCCCCCCCAGCTGTCGGATGGGGGGCTAACTGTCTGTCTGTCTGTCTGCTGTGTGTGTCTGTGTAGTTACAACTCAAGCCACTAGAGGCTGCTAATTGATTAGCTTACACAGTGCAGGTTTAAACATTATGAGCTCAATACAACAGCAGAGGCACTTCGAATTTTGAATGAGTTACCGATGGTAGGGATTGGCTGCATGAACTCGTCTTGTTTAAGCTTAAAGAGGATAGTCGTCTTCCCTGCTCCATCCAGCCCTAAAGTGACCACTCTTATCTCCATCTTGGGGCCAATGTGCACTCGGTTGTCCTGGAATCCAAAAGGACATCAACACATTGAAACGCAACACAATTCTCCCCCTGACTGAAAGGCAATTATTAAAATGTGAAAACTTTTGTATGTAAGGAACGTGAACATCGGCGTTCAAATCCAGAATCCTTCATCTGAGCGTCAAACTGCCTAAGTGTGTCCTGAAAAGGCACCTTAGTGAAGGTCACGGGGATGCCAGCGTCCAGCTGGATGTGATCCGCTATCTCAGTGAACTGGTGCTGCTGCTTCTGCAGGGTCTCCAGCAGGCAGTTGATCTCCTGCTTGGCCAGAACAACTCTGCAGTCGTCCTGCGACACAACAAAAACATAGATTAGTGACTTCATACAGACAAAGTCAAAAGGGTTTTCCTTGTCATAGTTTAACAGGGCTTATTCTGAACGATGTAGTCCCTTGTGATATCACAAGCAACCAATGTGCGATAGAAGATATACAATTATTGTCATTTTTAAAAAATATGGCAGGACTAGCAAAACGCATATGCTACAAGATAAAAATGAAACACCATTGACGCATTCCAGAGAATGTAAAAATAGGAATATAGCATATCACCATTGTGTCCTGGTGATCATAGACAAAAGTAGAGCATTAATGAAGAGTATATATAGGAAATATATATTGTGGTATGCCAATGAATATGTAAATTATATTTAGATAAAGTACATCAAAATTACAAGGGACACTAGAATGTGTAGGAGTGGTCATGTGATCAATATTATTAGTGTGGCCGGTTTAGTTGCTCGACTGCTTTGGGGGGAAATTTGTCAAGACATCTGAAATTAATATTGAAATTGACCAGAAATAAACAAATGCTGAAATTGGACCCACAATGTACCTATTGATCTGCAGGCTAGGGAGCAGCGATTCCAGCACAAGCTTTCATTCATGTTCAAATGGATGGTGGAAGTAGTTTGAATGAGGTCAAATAGCATGCAAATGCTCACATTGAGCACATGTTTTTCTGTCCACCATTTCCTTGATAATTTGCTCTCATACATCCAGACACTAGGGAATCTTTGTTAAGTTCCTTATGTTCACTATTATTCACTAAACAAGCAATAAAACGTTCTATAGTATGACCATTCCAACACAAAATTGGAGGCAGTCAACTGCTTTTCTTAAGGCAAGGCCAATATGCTGAGATTAATTTATATTCTAACAACTTTATTAACTATCAAATTGTAAAAGAAAAAGAAAATATGAATCTTACTCATCTTCAGTCAGTATCAAATAATTTTTTCACAGCCGTTGTAATTTGCAAATCATATTCTATTACATTGGGATGTCGGTTTGAATTTGATTAATCGTTCAGCCCTAGTATCTTGCCCGGCAAAGCTTTGCCAACAACCGTTCTTACTACGCAAGACCTGCATGTATTAGGACTAAATACAATGGCCACAATATTCTTCCCTGTGGGAGCCTTCATCCAAAGCAAAACACAAGACACAGTGAATAGAGACAGCCCATTACACAGCACGGCAGGGGTTTTGTTATGTACTACAGGTCGACCACCCCCGTACACCACCGGTCCCCTCCAGGCCTCATCCCCCACACCCGGGCGTGTTCCTACCCACCTGCTGTAGAGTCTTCTCGCAGTGCAAGCAGGCGGTGGACACCTGGGACAGCAGGATGGTCATGTCCTCCTGCTGCTGCCGGAGCCAGATCAGCCGCTCCCGGACGTGGGCGTCCACCACGCTCAGGGCCATCTCCTCCTGCCGGCACAGCGTCTCGTGGAGGTCCGCAAAGTAGGCCCTGACGCAGGACCGCGCACTCTCCGCCGTGCCCGGAACCTGTGAGAGAAAATAAATCAATAATTAATTGGAAAAATGTGTCAGGTATTTAAAAAAAAAAAATACATCTTCGACATCATCATGCTGACCACCAGTGTCAAATTCAAGAGAATTTTTTTTTTTTAGGATTAGGTAGGTGTTAGGGCATCTTAAGAGAATGCCGACGGTCAACATTAGGTTTCAATCACAGAACCTTTCAGATGGGTAAAAAACAGCCTAACTCCAAGACTACTGTACCCAGTATTCGCATCAGAGAGTAAAATCAAAACAATTTCAAAAAGCGATCTTCGTGTTTTGTCCTGCATCACCAGGGGAGATAGCTTTACATGTTCAGTGTGGGCCATCCCGATGCCGTCCTCCACCATCTGCTCCCCTCCCTCGATCTGCTGCACGATGCCCACGAGCTTGCGGGAGTAGTCGGACACCTCCTCTGTGAAGGAGCGGATGCAGTGGGCCATGTCCAGGATGGACGCGCGGATCTGGTTGGCTTCCGACTCCAGCAAGCTATGCTAATGGGGAGGAGAAGAAGGTATACCGAATAGAAAGTCTGTAAGGGTTTTTTGGTTTAAAAGGATAAGTGCATTATAGTACCATCACATTGCAACAAAGTGTGTTCTAAATTCAACACGAGAGCCAAAGAAAGTGAGCAAGTCAATTCATTAGACATCCATCTTTTCATCTGCCTATGACTGTCTGTCCCTCAATATTTACATCCATCCATCCATCTCTGCCAGTAAAGCAAAAAATCCACCCATGAACATTTCTGGGGCAATTCACCCATATCTTTTAGGGGGATAAATGCCCTAAAGAGCGCTCAACAATGGGGACCACTCCCCAGGGACCACCCTAAGTCAATCCCTACCTTGTGTCCTTGATGCTTGCCGTACTCCTTGCAGACGCAGCACATGAGCGGGCCTGTGGTGCAGGGCTCCTCCAGGCACACAAACTCGATGGCGTGCACCTGGTGCTGGGGACACAGCGTCTTCTCGTGGGGCTTGTCGGCCAGCGGCACGCGCCGGTGCTTGGCGAGGGTGCGCGTGGAGTGCGTGAGCTGGGAGCACTCGGCGCACAGGTGCGTGGCGCACACCGTGCAGTACATGGAGGCTGTGTGGCTCTCGTCCTCGTCGCAGCGGATGACGCACTGGGGGACATACACGCAAGTAAGATACCACAGAGGGGGTAAAGTAATATACCTCAGAAGGGAATACAGTAAGATACACCCAAGTAAGATACCTCAGGAATTTGAATTCATTTGGAAGATGCTCTTATCCAACGTTGGCTTCGCTCTTAAATCACATCTACATACATTAACTTTTTGGATCAGTTTACCTCTCCAATGCTTTTCAGGGCGTCCTCTGCTATACCAGACTGGTTGGACGCACCGTTCTGAAGCCGCTCCAGCAGCTCAAGCAGAGCAAAATTCTTCTTCAGGCCCCATACACCAGAATCTCCTGAAAAGTAAAGAATGTGGTACATTGGCATTTATATTTAACATGAAACTGAATATCAGCGGATGATGTATACTGGTGTGATGCATTTGGCCTGGGTTAAAATTTAACAAAGAAAAATAGACATCTTGGAATCTAAAAAGAACTACAACTTTGTTCTGAGCTAAAGTCCCATTGACCAATTAAACACTATTGACTGTTATAACAGGATGTACATTTGTCAATTGCTGCAAGGTGATGAAATGGATCACAAATGGGAACAAGTGGTGACGGTTGCCATGGACTTGTTCGTCAATTATCAACAGTACCAGGGTCTTGTGCATTTTCACTTCCAACAAATAGGCATTGTCCCTTCTAACATTGAAAAGCAGCTACTAACTTACTTAGCAATAGCAACAACAGAAGGAGTAGGACCGATTTGATTGGGATAAGAGAAACTCAGAAACACAAGATACAGATTAAACTTCAGACAAAAACGTCAATTAATTTGAAGACATTTTCATTAGCTCACCTAGCTCAGTGACCTGTCTGTCAAAGGGACAGCGAACCGCCCTGCCATGAAGGGGCAGCCGGGTAAGACAGTCGTGGCACACGGTGTGACCACAGAGCAGAAGTCGAGGGACTTTATCCCCTTGAAGAGAGAACACGTCCTCGCATACCCCGCACTCAAGTACCTTGAAATGTACAAACACAAACACGAAACTTAATAAATCTGATAGTCACGGCCGCGGCGCATGGGAAAAGTCTACTGCAAACAAACATCAGGCAGAAGAAAAGTCTTGAACGCTTATGTTAACGTGATGTTAATATGATGTACTATTGACTGCTAACGTGTATGTTCAACATTAGGGTTTCCATGTTGACGTCGTATTGTTATCGCTAATATTGAAGTGGTCTCCAAGCTGGCACCTCTTCTGCTAGCATTGGGCACCGACCGTAGGCTAACTCAGAGCTAGCCTGTGTACTATTGAAAGCCATTCAATAAACCAATTTAACAAGTTGACAAGTGTGTAAATGTGCAACTATCGCTTCGTGAAGTTTAATCATTGTCAGTACAACACTTAAAAACAGGGTGTCTATCATTCTGGCGCATAACGCCGCCGATAACTACTTGGCACACAGCACTGAGGCCAACGCAGCAGCCACCAGGACGGTATCCCTGCGGCTTCCTCTGAAATATGCACCAGAGAGCAAAGTATAGATGAAACGGGTTGATAACGGACTAACCTTGACCGTGCTCCCGTGAGCTCCCCTGCCGTGTCGAGCACAGGTGTCCATGGTGGCTAGGGCGCCCTGTTTGTTGATCCCTGCTGCAGCGGCCATTCTGTACAACCATATGAATCAAAAGCAGGATAATTGTTGTTCATTCACTTCCGTCTTTGCTAAATGTTTTATTTAGAAAATATTTATTTTGATTGAATTATTGAATTGGGGTATATATTTGAACAGCGATTGATAACGCACATTTCGTTATTTTAATAAAGAGATACAATAATTATAAACTGCGTTTATTATCAGTTCGCACATGCGCATTTCACTGCGCTGCCTCTACCCCCTTCATGATACATCTAGGACCCCGAGTCGATCTGGCAGCCGAGTCAATCTGTGGTACCCACACCCCAACTAGATGAAGGTGTTTCTAGTAAAATAGTGATTTGTACCTTTCCCACCCTTCAAAAAATTAACAACGCTATTAAACAATTGCTCATGACAAGGAATTATTAGCAAGTGAATTCACAACTCATAGAAAAACTAAATAAACTTTTTTTTTTTACAAGCATTTCACCTTATGAGAAAAGTAAGTACAGATTCTACTTTTCTTGGACATTAATTTACATGCCTTTGAATATGTAGCATATCTTTCCATTTCGAAGACACAACACGGCAGGCCCGGTTCTACGGGGGTGCATAAGCATGCATTGCACCCCCAAAAAAAATTGTTGCACCCTCAATTGAAAAAATAAAAATAATACAAAATATTTTTTTTTTTATAAATATGATAAAAAATAATTAAATACTTGCTCACAAAACAAATTGTAATGAAACTTGTGACAATTTCCATTAAATAGCGTTGAGATATGAGCATCCAACATCTCTCTGACTGTTCACCAAACTGACAAAATCACTCCGCATTTATGTATGGTGTTTTGTTTATATGTTGCTTGGCAACAGTCCGCTCAGTGGGGATCTATTTTTGCTGCCGGAAGCAATTTCTTCAGCTATTTAAAGGACAATGAGGCCGACACTTCAAAGGCTGCGCCTATACTCATATAATCTGGAGTTACAATACGTTCAGCCATTTACTGTACAATTCAGAATTGAATGTGAGGAGGGCTGTCAATCAAATATCGCGCTTCAGAAACGGCCAATCACGTTTGGCCGTTTCACGTATCGCCCTGCCTTGGTTCCCTCCCCCATAGTGCCAAAATTAAATTCGAGCGAGAGCGTAAAAACATCTTTCGCGAGAGGTTTTGCGCGCGCTGAGGTAATTTGCACGCGAGAGAGGCTGTTTTGCGCGCGCTGAGGTAATTTGCGCGCGCGAGAGGCTGTTTTGCGCGCGCAGAGATCATTTGCGCGCTCGCAGTTAATATCTACGCGTGTGGAATAATGTAATACGCCCGAATGCATCTTTTATCACATTAGTGAATTATGGCACTAATGTGACGCCATACACCCATATCTATGGTGCGCACGGTAGTGACGTTGAACTTCTTCGGCAGCAACAGTTATATATCCGTTGGATATCCAATACATGTATTAAATGTATTATGTTCATAAGAACCCATATTTCTTTTTATTGCATTTATTTACAATCGTGTTAACTTTAAGAGTATTATACTGATTCGTTTTTGTTCAAAGTTCAAAGTCTGAAGTGTTCTTTCCTTGTTCAGCTAAAATCTGTTTTATTTTTAAGTGGCAATGTACAATTATTTGTTATGTCAAATATCCTTCCACAATTTATAAAAAAATAAACGTTATTTTTGAATTGCAGTCACATGTTATTTTTTTAGTGTAGAATTCTGTTCTTTTTTACACCTCACACATCACACATATCAAAAACCTATCTCATATTCAAAGCTATCTAAGATATCAATAAGCTAATGTTGCAGCTGAAATGTTCTCCACATCACAACACATGATATGATACCATCTTTTAAGCACAGTAATTGTTTGTTGTCCCAACATGTCAGTAGAACTACGCAGAAGTGCTTGTCTATGGTAGGAAAGGCCTATGTGTAAAAAAGCGAAGTCTGAACTGAAGCTGGGTAGCTGGTTTTAGTATAGTAGCTACTGGTGCACCCCCTGTGATCTCAGATGCACCCCAAGGCATTCTGTTCTGGAACCGGGCCTGCAA
Organism: Gadus morhua; assembly: GCF_902167405.1. Classification (NCBI taxonomy): domain Eukaryota; kingdom Metazoa; phylum Chordata; class Actinopteri; order Gadiformes; family Gadidae; genus Gadus; species Gadus morhua. Next base: position 10,062,039 of record NC_044066.1, on the reverse strand, counting down.
CACGGCGACACGCTGACGACATACATTCTGACGACACCCTTTAGCCCCGCCCACTTCAGCCTAATCATCACATGACCGCCTTCGAGCTTTAACTGTGGAAGAACGGGAAGCATCAACAATAAAAATAACAATGTCTGGACCAAATGGTGACCCCACCATTTCTATCGACGACCCGGGCATAGAAGAAGAAGATGATTTCAGTGAAGAAGGTAGAAATACAGTTCGTCATGCATTGTTTTATTGTGTCTTATGTGGGCTAACAACTGCTAATGCCTTGGCTGCTGATCCAAAGGTGGCCTGTCACTTTGTTTTAGTTAACTTGTCAAGTGGATGGCAATCCTTATTCTATCCATACTCGTACCTTTTCGATTTGGAGAATAGTTTACCTATTATTAGTTGCATAGTTACATTAATGTTACTAGGGCTAGGCCAATATGATCCACCAAACTGCTAGCATGATTGAAGGTTTGAATTTGACTCCAATCAATCCAACAGCATGATATCCAAAGCAGACTTGTACCCGCCTACTTATTCTGTTCTTGACTTTCAGAATATGCTTCAGTCAACTCCATGCTGGATCAAATTAACAATTGTTTGGATGACTTGGAAGACCGCAATGACTCTCTGAATGGGAAGCTGCATGAACTCTTGGAGTCCAACCGCCAAGCCAGGGTGGAGTTCCGGGCTCAGCTGGCTGGAGCCCCGACCAAGGACCAGGATGAGGAAGAGGACTCTTCTCTATCGTCCCCCAAAGAACAGGACGAAGACATTGAGAAATAAGGACTGCGTGAGATGTTTATGTAGAGTGTGTACTCTTCCTGTCAAATATATTTAAAGTTTATTTTTGTTTCATACATTTGACAAGATTGTGTATCACAGGTGCATAAGGTATCTTTAATATATATATATATATATATATATATATATATATATATATATATATATATATATATATATATATATATATATATATATATAGCAATTTTGTCTTTCAGAACGTTTTTGAGATTGGAAGTGGCATGCTATTATAAATTATTAGTATTGACCTCCCCAGTTGTAATTAAACCCTTTCTGCTTTAAAAAAATATAAGATACATTTAAACGGAAAATGTCCAGGGCAATGTGGCTTAATTTAGTTCAATTTTCCTGCTAAGTAGCATTTGTCTGTGACTCATAGTTTAAACTTTAAATAACATTGGATGGAAATATAAGGAGGAATTAAGTGTTAAGTGTGTTAAGTGTTACATTATACATTTCCAAGGTCTAGTTAATCCTAGATTTTTGGGAACATTCAGGTCTGTCAGTGTGTATTTATTATATAAATGTGTATATGTACATTCCATTTAATGTTTCCAAACATTAAGTCACTATTAAAGGTACATCCAGGAAATACTAGTTTGTATTAATCTGATTATTACAGAGCACCCTCTTCCCTCAGTAATTTAGATAACAATTGTGGGAATTATCTGTTTTTTATTATAAATTAAAATGACAAAACATTCAACTTTCAAAAATACATAACTTCCAGCTGTTAAAAAAACAATAGCCGTTTGTTCATTTGTCAGTTGCAGAATAAAAATACAATAATAAAACATACAACCTTGATTTGAACTGTTCTTTTACAGATCTCTTCTCTACCTTCAGAGACGTAAGCAAAAACTTTTCCAAGTTACATTCATAATTTTTCCATGCACAATTTAGTCCAGACATCACAAGTTGTTCTCCCTATGTTAATTCAAACACCAACCAAGAGATCTTTATGTACGTTGAACTGCCAGTTGGTTAAAAAGGTCCCCTTCTATGTTTAACTGCCAGTTTGTTAAAAAGGTCCCAGAATTTCATCATGTTTCAGAACATTTTAAATAGACCAGCTTTGAAGAGGGAAGTGGTGTATCCTCTCAAGATGATCAACAATTTGGAACCAGTTATAAAATAAACATAAGCGTAAATCTATAACTAGGCAATAGATCAACAAATGATGCTAAGCTAACAAATTATTCTATTCTCTATCGGTCTGATTTAGAGAACCGTAGATGTGCTACATTAAATGGCAACTGGCGCTTTATACTATAAATACCACAAGTTTAGGCAATGTATAGTTGGGGCATTTAAAATTAAAAATATAATTGCCCCTCCAGTGTATCGCCACAAAATGAATCAAAAACGCTTTAGATTGAAAAAGAAATATGAAAATGTGAATGCATGTGACATAAGCCCATGAACCACTAGTAACACTTGCAGCTACAACTTCAACAATGGTTCCAATCCTCAAGAGAAAGATCAGTCTTTCGTTACGCATGGTTGAGGAAGTCCAGAGGATAATAGTTAACAGTACAGTTCAGATTGAGTTTGTTCCTCGTTACAGTGCGCAGATTCAATTAGAAGCATTCAAATAGGTTTCATATACACTGAAAGACATTAAGAAGTCCTTTTAATGGTCAAGATAAAAGCCATTTTGTATTTTTTCTGAAATTAATTATTAAAAAGAACAAAATCAATTTGGATTCGGATGGAACAAGTAAGCTTATCTGAATTGATGCAGTCACACACATTTGATGGAAGGGCAACAGCAGCTGAGAATGCGTTGCACAATTGAACACACTTAAAGAACGCCTCAATGATTATACATACAAATGTCAACAACAAACTTAAGCATCTTGGACAACTTTCCTTAACAAAAGGATGGGTAGCTAGGATAAGACTCAATTTAACCGTAGTTTAGTTTAATACTCAAACAAACACTCAAAGGTTCCTCAAAGTGTGACTAAAAGGATGATGTGGTTCCATAGAGAAGTTACATTCTACGATTCATAAACCAAAATAATAAAATTGTGCTTCATGGAAAGCTTATACGGTAAACGCCATGGCTATGTAATCAATAATTATGATTTCTTTGAGTGTATACTATACAGCTTTTCCCCCAGAAAATGTCTTAAGTCAAGGTGGTCAAGGTGGGGGGGGGGGGCACGACCATTGTTGTAACAGTATTACTGATGCATTATTGATCTTTATTTTTTACACCTGATGGAAGTATGTTTCCTCCCTCTACGAGAGTTTTCTACTTTGTTGATGCATAATAATTAAAAAATATTTATTAAAAAAAAAGGCGAGGCCCTATTGTGGTTAAGGCGGCCGCCTTAATAACACAGTACTGGGGGAAACACTGCTATAGTATGTTGTTCAACTACAACCATCTTCCGAGGTGAAACCTTTTCACATCATTGGTCAGAATTTGCTTTCTTGAGATAAACTTTGGATCAACTGTTCAAACATAATCTACCTGCAATCCATTTTTCACTGTTCTTCTTTAACTTTTGAATAAACTATGCCTAAGCTACCTCTTTTCTTAAAACATGTGTCAGATCAAAAACAAATGAATACAACATCTTATTCAGCCATATATACAGGTAGATCAGACTAGTCTAAAACATAATTTATCTAATAAGGTGTCATTTTGTAACCAATTTTTTTTTTTGTAATTATATTTAATCTTTTTTTATTCCCACTTTGTTCACCAATTGTCACACTTACTAAACCAGCTCTGGTAACCACACACATTACAGGCTCCTTCTTATTCACGGTAAGCCTTCAAATCAAAAGTCTTAACATTTAGAGCTGGTTTCATCGTCAGATATAGACCCAATACGAGAGTAAGGTTTTCTCAAATTATTTTGTAACAAGAAGTACAACAAAGTCACTGCAAGCTGCCTCATATGCTACTTTGGGCCCGGTCTGCATTTCTAGTCTGTGGCCAAACTGGTCTGTAAACTGGTTTACCAATGAATTCTAAACCTCATGTGTTGAATGTTAATTTCCTACTTTCCCACAAGCTCAAGCCACACTCCTGCTGAATGCCTGTTAGAAAATCTATATCTTTGTGGGTGACAATCCACGTCCCACCAAATGTCGTGACGCTCAGTTCCATAAAAACGGGATATCCAGAACAGCAATCCATATGAAACAAACAAAAGAAGATAACAAAAAGGAAAAATATCAAACAGTTCCAAGGTAGTAATTTGTTGAGTTTCTCATCTCAAGGTTAGACTCTTCTAGCGTCTCCTTGACCTTCTCTTGGGGGCAGCTTTCGCCTTTCCTGTGCTTGTCTTCTTCCCTGGTGTTTCCTTATCCTCCTCCGCTGCTGCTGCTGCTGCTTCTTCTTCTTCTTCTTCAGCTGTTGCCTCCTCAGACAATAGCGGCTCCGCCGGCGCAACCTCCACCAATGGCGCATCAGCCGGCTTCTCCTCAGCCAATAGCGCGTCAGCAGGAGCTTCCTCAGCCAATGGGGCATCATCTGGCGCAAACTCGGCCAACTGCGGGTCAGCTTGTGTGTCCTCAGCGAATAGTGTGCCAGCCGCCGCCGCCGCCTCAACCAATGGCTTTTCAGCCGGTGCCTCAACAGCCAACGGGGCATCTGCAGGCGCCTCCTCGGCCAATGAATCACCAGCCGGTTTCGCCTGGTTACAGTCCGGCCCAGGCTCGGTTGCGCCAGGCAGCTCCGATGGATCCTGGGACAGCAGCTTCTCCTCGTCCTCGTCGGTAAGCATAGGGGGGTCCTCTGACACGGAGGCATGGGGGGCAACGGCCGGTCGACTCTCCTGGGGGGCAACGGCCGGTCGACTCTCCTGGGGGGCAACGGCCGGTCGACTCTCCTGGGGTTCAGCTGTTGGTTCCGGCACACCCAGGTCGCTGGAGGCAGCGGGGTTAGCGGTACCCTCCAAGCACTCGGGTTCAGTCTGGCGCCGGAGACGGTCCTCAGAACTGCTGGGTGTGGGGGGCCCGTCCTGCTGGCTGCTCTTCAAGGCTTTGTACTTCTATAGGATCATTAATGCAGGCATCTTTGGTTTTCATCCGGTTTGACATAAAGGGCCTACAGGTGATCATATTTGAGTACTAAGCAATGTATGGATACAATCTTTACAATGCGTTACAACATCAATCATATTACAATTGAAAAAAAAGGCACAGGACTGTTATTATAGAACCGCTTTTCTAATAAATAAATAATAATGCTGGCACTCTGAGTAAAGACGTTGTTCAAACTGACCTTGAGTTGCTCAAAGTGTGTGAGAGACTTGCAGTGGGAGTGTAATGCAGAGGATTCAAAGTGGTAGAATTTGTTGCAGAGGCGACAGAGGAAGCCGGCCACTGGTACTAGGAAACGAGAGCCTATAGCGCAAAGGAGAGAGAAACTTAAATCACATGGGACGTCCAGGAATCATTTCTAGGGGTTTAACGACTTTAATACTACTGCATCTCTACCCAAACATAAACATACTATGAAATTATCAATATCATCAGAGGTGCTTACTATAAGGTTATATTCTTGTTCAACTCAATGATACCGGGTGAAGTTGACTTATGGCTTAGATATCACCAAATAAGATGGAGATGGTCAGCGCTCACCATACACCGTATCAGTCTTGAACGCCTCATCCGTACTCATTTTCTCCAAGGTCACCTCTGTCTGGGACGACAGGTCATCCTGAAGGTGGACACACAGACACATCAAACATTATTACCAATAATTATAAGTCGGTTTCAGGAGTATTTTTCTAAAATGTGAAGTGGTTGTGTTACCAGTTGATAGCAGCCATGGGTCGCGTCCCTCTCCTCCCCTTCCACTTCGCAGCCATCTTTGTGGTCCAAGGACCCGAAACCCTGCTTCTCCTGAAGGTAAGAGCGTACGGAAAACAAACCATGAGGACGGGCCCCGGTGCAGAGGAAAATGGGGACACTTTGCCCTCCCCTTCAATTCTGCAACCATAAAAGTATTTCAATTATGCATATCATTTCCTCTTTGGCCTTGCTCAAACGTGCCTACAGATACTGCAGACATTAGTGTTTGAATGCCGGATCCTTCTACTACGATTCAAAAAGTCATTCTTGTATTTGCCTGTATTGTCTATCTTGTTTTGCGTTTGTAAATGTGTGATACTGCAAATCACGTGTCTCTTCAGTGCTTTGGCCTCAATGAGAATAACCTATGTAAGCTGTCCTACCTCCTCCACACGGTGTTTGTGCTGCTGGGACCGCATGTGTTCCACAAACAGCTGGGGGGTCTTGAAGGTCTTCCTGCAGACCGTGCAGGTCGGTCCAGCCAGGCTGCCAAGTTGCTGAGGAATAAGACACCAGGTTTTAAAACCAGTGTTTGTATTTGTGTTGAATTAGGATTTTACAGCACTCAGACTACAGAGTCTTCTCAATATGGCGGAGCATCGGCATAAAAATACAATCCCATGATGCATTGTGAGGCACACGCCCTACATACAGAAGCGAGTAAGAGACTGTGCCCAGCCTGTTACCTGGTGTTCCTTGTTGCAGCGGTGGTCAGTGGCTCCACACGTCAGATGAAGTCCACAGCTCGGACACCAGTGCAGAGGCTCGGCTCTTTTCTTACTGGAGAAGAGACACATAAACAAATGAGACCAAAAGTACTACAGTGCTACTGGGTTATAGTTGTTAAGCAACCCTACATTCACTTAGCACACACACACGACTCACAAGTGAGGCGGAGAACAATCAAAGAATATAAATCAATATCAAAACACAGTTACATCCATAAAAACTACACATTGACAACTGGACTAAACTGCAGATTAGATGCTTGGATCTGAGACACACGGTTAGATGGTCTTTCATTCCCACTCATGTTGGTTCTACTACAACTGATGCTGTTCCATTCCCCATCATTTCCCAAACAGCCCATATGACGTGTGAATTACTATACACAGTAGCCAAGAGGAGGAGGGAGTGTCTGTGTTAAGGCTCATACAGTAGGAAAGAGGAAGCCGTGGCCACGTGGAGGGACGAACACAACAGAAGCGGAGGACGTGCGACACTGACCCGTCTTTGTGGGCCGCCTGAAGAGAGTCCTGCACGCGCGGGAGCAGCGTCACCAGACAGGCGTTACTCATGTGCTGGATCTCCATCATCCTCTGCTGGTGGGAGAGGCCGTTCATGTGACTGCGGAAGTTCTACCAGGACACAAATACAGCCAGAGGTTAGGGAAAACACCATCGCTTAAGTCCAATTTATATACATGTGCCGCATTTGATGGACGCTTTTATCGAAAGCGTCTTACAATACTTTGAGTACAATACTTTGACACACATATATATATATATATCTTTTTGTAGTTATAAATACATTCTGCATTCAGCTTCCCCACCGAGCTACCAATCCGATCCGAAATGTGAATAAGGGGACACTACTATGGATGGATGGACATCCATGTTACACAGTGAGTGCATCGCCCCCACCTGCTGGCTGTGGCAGGTAATGCTGCAGAGGTAGCAGTAGAACTTGTTGGTCCCCTCCAGGGTGTCCTCCTGGCTGTCGTGTGCGGAGGCTTCCATGTCCTCTGGCGCATCCTCCAGTACGGAGTCGTCCGCCAGACACTCGTCACTTAGCTGGGAAACAGAAAGGGTATGAACAGTCAGACTGTGGCACCGGTTACTATGGAGTCGTTCCTCCAAAATACCAGTGCACCAGAGAAGAAGACAAGCACAGGGAAGGCAATCAGCCCAAGGGAAGGAGTGATTATTTTGTAGATGCACGTCATTCATGAGGTGGTTGATTCTCCTGCTCAAGGATGCACTGCAGACATTGGGGTTTGATCGTTTCAACCCAGAACCTTTCGGCAGGTAGTGGAACACCCTAAACCCCCATAAACAAATCTTGGTTTGGATACATTTTTGCAAAGCAGATCTGAAAAGGCGGTACTCAAAAACAACACATCTATATCACAAATAACATACCTCTGCGTCTCCGGCCTCTTCGGTTCCTTCGAGGACCTCGGAACAAATCTCTTCCACAATGGAGCAGTCTAAGACAGATTTGCATGGATATACAAGAAGAGGCAGGCATAACCAATCAGCTGTATAGATGTAACAGTAGTGGCAATCAATCAGTTAAAGGCATAAAGAAAGGACGTTTGCTGCTAATAATTTTGAGGTAATTTTGAAACTTTCTACCAACTATCCGTTTTAATGGCGCAACATATTTATCTGTGTTCTTACCGCCATCCTCTGCTGAGTTGTCACTCTCCAAAGCGATGGTGTTTGGCTCCTCTGACCTGAGAGAGAGAGGGAGGAGTGTTTAGAACGGCTTTAATTAACTAACATTAGCGCATTAGAGTCAAGTCACCACGACTGATGTGACGCTTGTTTGCTTCATTCCAAGTATCTGGGGAATGAGGAGCTTGTGTAGAGGAGGCTATATTATTATATTTATATATTTATATATTATTTAAATCCATCGTAAAGGGTATTTCATGTTTCGAATGGCCCAAGAGGAAACACAAAGCTAGCAGGCGGTCACAGACTGGAAGAAGACTACTCGGGGGACTATGATGAGGGGAGGTGCTGATGTTGTAATGATAAAATACAGAATGAAACACATGGTGGTCACAGCTGTCATTACCCTTCGGTCCTCGGCTTCTTCACGGCCGGCTCGTCTGTAAGGTCCACCACTGACGTCGTGCTTTGACCGGCTTCCCCTTCTGCTGCTGCTGGTCCACCTCAACAAAACAAAACGCACACTTCTGGTTAGCCAGCTTTCTTTTTTTTTTTTCCTCCAAAGTAGACACTCAAACATACCATCTACTCTCAACAGAATTCAAAGATCACATCATGGGTTAATAAATTAACCCATGAGGAGTTTGTTTATCCAGCTCACTGAATCACTAACTTGGGATAACCAATTTAATTATTTTTGGCCTGATACTTCTATTTTCACAAGACATGTGGTAGGAGATAATGTTTACACATTTTCCGCATACCGATGCCGACATGACACCTCCCTATTTCAAACACTTGGATCGCAGCAGCCTTACCTGGCTCCGCCTTATCGCTGATGTCTGCTGTAATGCTGGCTACTGATTGGCCGTTGGCGCTCGCTGCCGCCCTCTGCTCGTTGTCCCTCTTCCTGTCTTGCTGCCGATAGTCCTGGACAAGCAGGGCAGATAAACAAGATTACTGACCCGGTAACGCTTCCTTGGCATTCACAGTTGACATTTAGAGCTGGCCAAGCATGTTTAATGTGCGCGAGGAAAAAACACCAACACACACACGCGTGAAAATGTGTTTTACTCGTATGAAATCAAATAGCCAGCACAACGGGCTTGGGGACTAACACCGTAATATATATAAACTATAACCGCATTTCACATTAATCGCAAATATCCTGCTGCTTCGGGTTTTCCTTTGTAGGCGCGTTAAGAGGAGGCGCGGGCGAATCCGCTGTCAGTGCGTGTGCAGTGTATCAGTGATACGCGAGTTTATCCAATAGGTGGTGTACTCACGCACCAATGGCATGTATGCGCACTTGTCTCTGTGTGCGTGTGTGAACGAGAATGCCAGGGAGTGCTATACGGAGATGAATGAACGGAACAATATTTATATTTAAAAAACGCAAAAAAAAAAAACACAAAAAAAATACAGAATCAATTAGTGGCGCTCGGTGTTCATTCTGTGGCGCTGGGCCACTATGGTCTATGTATTGGAAACACTTACAATACATGATCGTTATTCATTGAACTTCACACACCCAGCGAGCTAGGTCACCGTTGCCAGTTAAGAGACGTCTCATGACCCGAATTGCCTGCAGCAAACCACAATAAACTAGCAGTGCATAATATTGTCTTTCCTGTATGCAAAAACTCCTCTGCCACAGGTGGAGGTCAGCCACTTCCTGACTGAAATTGAGGCACTGTATCTATGGGTACATGACACTGTCCGTCCTACCAACAGTTCAGGGGACACACACAAACATTTACATTTAGGGCATTTAGCAGACGCTTTTATCCAAAGCGACTTACATCAGTTAATACACACATTGACGCACCGACGGCAGAGTCAACCGTGCAAGGCGACAGCCAGCTCGTCAGGAGCAGTTAGGGTTAAGTGTCTTGCTCAGGGACACATCAACACTCAGCTAGGAGGAGCTTGGGATCGAACTAGCAACCTTTCAGTTACAAGACAACTGCTCTACCTCCTGAGCTAAGCTGACCCAACTGCCACTTCCTGACTGAAATTGAGTCTGTATCTATGGGTATATGACACTGTCCTACCAACAGTTCAGGGGACACACACACACACACAGTACTGAGGTCAAAGGAACCTCCAGTCATTGCAGCAGCTCCCATAAGTTGTCCTGTTGTCCTGTAGACATTCATTAAATTCCATTGTTCCTCTTCTACATTAGATTTTGAAAATAGCACGGTGTGAAATGTGGAAACCAATTCCTCTCCAAATGACGGAAAAGGGAAAGCCGTTAGATAGACAGGAAAGAGGGTTTAAAGTGAGAGGAAATTCCATGCAGAAAAGGCCTACTGGTCAGAATCAAACCTGGCCCACTACAAGGCCCAGACAATATGGTGTGGGCTATCGCGGGTCGAGGCACCCGATTCAAACGCACTTTTAGAACTAGTCCCAAAAATCCTCATCTGGATTTGCAGATAAATGCACCCAGAAATCCACCTGTATCTTTTGAATGTTATACTGTCCTACCATGCTGGTGGAGGTGTTTGCGTTGTTGTTGTTGTAGAAGCGCTGGTGCGGGTGAAAGTGGCGTGCTGCGGGGTATCCCATGAGGGGGGACTTCATGGTCATGCCCATGGGAACGGGCCCCAGCAGAGAGGACCTGGCCCCGGCCGAGAAGAACTGCCGGAATTGCTGACCGCCCATCCCAAAGCCTCGCATGTTACCTGGACAACACACATAGTCGAAAGGTGTGTGAATCTTTCGCCAGCTCACAATACAATTTTGATTCTTGGGCTCACGATTAGATTAGATGTGAATTCGGTACATGGGCGCTAATTTCAGGATCTAATCCAGTACGCTGTCCGTGTGGCAATTTAAGGCATAAAAGCAGAGTAAAGTGTGCAAACGATTATGTCGCTTTTACATTTGAAAAGGTGATTACAATAAGGTAAAACACATAAAAGGCCGAACAAAAAAGGGAAAAATATAAGGAAAAAGATTGACTTTTGGAAGTTGGGACTTGATAGGTAATTTTTACGCGAATTAATAGTCCTAGAGAGCAACTTTACCTTGGTACAGGTATCTCAATTAGGGATAGGTTGCTTTGGATAAATAGTTGATAGAAGAGGTTACTGGACGATTAAACAAGCAAGGAATTTGGTTTTAGGAAACTCAATATACGTACATAAGACATAAAAGTTATATAAAATAAATATAAGAAAGGATGGGAAAAGTAATCCATTTGTTTGATTATATGAATGTAGCTGAAGGATTCACTTCTTCTTAAAATGTCAAAATGATCAAGGCATTGTTATTGTCAATGATAATGAAAAAAGACCATGCGTCCTAGTAAATAATTAATAACATAATTATAATACACAATAAAAACCCTTGCATACTGTGGTACTGTTCAGTTTGGTTGAAAATGCAGAGAATACATAAAGGAAGATAGATCTATACATCAGGTCAAATTACCATTAGTGCTGGATTCTGATAACAAAAAGCTTTATCTTGTACTGTACCTTGCAATTGTTGCATCAGCAGAGCACCCTGCAACATGGGGTTGGGTGCGATGATTGTGGTCTGTGTAGCCTGGCACATGTTGACCATCCTGGGCGAAGGGGCATTCTGGGATTGCATGGCCCTGTTACATAAAACAGAATCAAACATTGTTATTCAAGTTAATTTTATCCAGCGATTGTATTTGTGGAAAAACTATTAACTAAAGGGTAGTATCTGCTATAACAGAAGCACTGCCCCCAACAAGGTTGTGTTATCCAGAGGGCCTGCTCGATCCCCGACCTGGGGTTCACCTTACCGCTGAGCCTGGTGGTGGTGGTGATGCGCAACATGGTGTTGTGGGGGAGGCTGCGGAGGCGGAGGTGGAGGCTGTTGCTGGAAAAGTTGCTGGATCTGCCGCAGGTGTTGGTGAAACTGTTGCTGCTGCTGTTGCTGTTGCTGCTGTTGCTGGTGATGAATGTGTGGGTTGAACATGCCGCTGTTGTGTGTAACTGTCCTGTTGTGTGTTAATGTGCCGTAGCAACACAACGGCGATGACGAGATGCACAAGGTCCAATCGGGGTACTCCTAAAGGGTATCTAGACAAGAAAATACTCTTGTAATTAAGAAGTCGCAATTCGTATAACGCATCATAAAACAAGAGCGCATCTCAAGAGACAACAGATTGCTCCCCTAAACCGGGGATCGGTGATACACAACACAACATGACGGTGGCTAACAATCGAACAATACTTTTCATTTCAGCGGAATAAAATACTGCTCCAGAAAAAATCGTGTGCATTTCAGTTTCAATGGACTGAAAGGTTTTATGTACAGTATAGTGTAACATACCGTAACTTGGTAGTAATTTAATAGTTAGGTAAAGTTAACATGCTGCACCTGTCGTGCGAAAATGAATGCTAACATTAGCGAGCTACTTGCAAAACAAGCTAACATAGCATTACAATCCACTGGGTCTCTCCAAATGGAAATAAACCCCGTTTTTAACACTTTAAGAGACGACATTTCATTGCATTAAGAAAACTTACCCTTTAAAAAGGACAACTACAAATATGACAAAGGACCAACATTGGCCAAAGCACAATTAAATAATTAAAACTTGCGATAGATTGCAGTTTCCAGTGTGCTTGTTGAGCGAAGTCAAGCAAGACAATAAAAGTACACTGTAGACTTCCGGGGAATTTAAAAACTAAAAGCCCTACCACTGCTTTGTTGCCCACTGCCCAGGGTATCCCGCAATCCATCGCCTATGGAAGAATGAATGTAGTTGTATGAAACAATAAGAAGACATGTATTTTTCAACTATAATCATTTTGATGAAGTTAGGATTTTTTTTTTTCTTTTGTGGAAAATTGAGCTGTGGAGTTCAATTGTTGTTATTATTATTTTTAGTAGAATTATTATAAGATATCGTTTAATTCATTTCTGTAATTATTTATTGGTGGTATTATTTTTCTAGTCGTAGACGTTTTGCGCTTTTATATTGAAGCCAATACATTTTTTCCTGCATTCATCTGCCCGTCACCATTTGAGGTAGCTTGCTGTTTATTTCTATGGTAATAGATATGTCTCCCCCTGGTGGAGACGAGTAAGCATGATAGATTCACCTTATCATGCTGCTCGAAGACCGTTACAATAATCCACCTTGGCCTGCATCAATTACTTAAAAACTAGGCATAACATCTGTTAATCAATGTCGTATTTTTGCAATTCACCTTTAGAAATGCCTGCTACATTTAGCAATAATAACTCTTCATAAAGCCAGTAATTTTAAAAACGACTTAATTCCAAGGATGTATTATATTGGTTACTTTCGGTTACACTCTCGCCGTGCGCATGTGCAAACGACAACAGGGAATCACAAGCAGTAGAGCGCCGGCTGTCGTCTGGGCATAGGCCTTTTTCTAACTTTCAGTACCCTGGACAGCTCAGTACGCCTATTACTACGTACAGAATACTGCGTGAAACACTCTTCAGTAAAAAAAAAAACATGAATACTGGAAAAGTACACATTTTCCCTACCAATTTGTGAAATAACAACCAGTTAATGTTTAATATTATATTAAGTTCTGCCACCACCTAGCGGCACACGAGCGCAGCTGCAACCTATATCTCTCTTGAGGGGGAGAGAAGAGGAGAGATTATCCTCATCCGCTCTGGTCCTCGGAGGTGGAGAGAGAACACACAACAAGCAAAAGGAGGACACTAGAGAGGAGTAGAGGGGACTCCAAGGAGAGCCAGCAGATGCGGGAGACCACCGCGGACACCATATCATCTACGGATTTTCTTTAGGACACATCTTCAGGGTCAGACGAGGGACATATCTCCCACCCTCCCTCAATTTCATTTAAATTCTGACAGATAGGACCGAACAACTCCCTCGCCAAGATGGGCAACCGAGGCATGGAAGATCTGATCCCTCTGGTGAACAAAATGCAGGATGCCTTCGCTGCAATCGGCCAAAACTCGAACTTAGACTTGCCTCAGATCGCCGTTGTGGGCGGCCAGAGTGCGGGGAAAAGCTCCGTGTTGGAGAACTTCGTGGGGAAGTAAGTGGATCTTTCCTTTTTTTCGATCCGCTGGTGCGCCATTCATCCCGTGGCCGCAGTGGCTTTCGCCTCAACACTTCCCCAAACCCATCCCCCTTTGGCATAAAACATCCAAGCAGTGGTGATCTACTGTGTGTCATTCATTAGAAACACAAGCCGGCTCCATAAATCATGGTTGGGCTTCTTCACAACATGTCTGTCTTCCATGTATACACACACCAGGCCTCCCCAGAGGCTGCCCGAGGAGGCTTAATCGTTACATAACTCATGCTCATACTAATTCTACAGATAATTAATACATGCGACATCATACTTCGGCATAGGGTTTTAACCGTTAACCGCACACCTCCATTGACGAAGGTGTCAACCATTTTTGTCAAGAACAAAGTATAGATTTTGAATCACGTTTCAGCTTGTCAACAAACTACCTGGAAACCCTTACAACTGCAGCAGATAAAAAAACCCTCATTTTTTTTGCTTGGTTTTAAACGTATCCTAGGAGGGATTTATTCAATGTAAATTGATTATAGCTCTACAATACTTGCGCTGGTTTTGGTCTTATTTCTGCCAGGGGGGCAGTCTGTTGTTGTCCGTGCTTGTTGTAGTTAAAGCTTTTTAGATTAGGGGAACCTTTTATTTGTCTGTATAGTTTCAGTTGTCTTGGGGAACAGTCACCAAATAGAGATTCCAGGATGCAAACACAGCATTTGGAATCAATGTGCTGCAGTATGACCTTGCCAAAAAAAGAGAGCGCTAGAGAGAGAGAGAGAGAGAGAGAGAGAGAGAGAGAGAGAGAGAGAGAGAGAGAGAGAGAGAGAGAGAGAGAGAGAGAGAGAGAGAGAGAGAGAGAGAGAGAGAGAGAGAGAGAGAGAGAGAGAGAGAGAGAGAGAGAGAGAGAGAGAGAGAGAGAGCTTTGAGCCCTTTCAGCTGGGCTCAGCATCCATCTGTCAATGCATGGCCAATAGGTGAACAAGCTTACTGCATGCTAGACTAACTATTAGTCCCGCTGTGCATTCTTTCAAGACATCTTATTCTCTCAAAGATCTGCCACCCTAGTGTTGTCTCTGGGTTTAGGTCATTGTAAATATCAAATGTTATGGTACATTCCTTTCCGGTCAACTCTTTGCGAATGATGGAAGAAGGCCTTGTCTTCGTGTGAGGCTATTCCCCGTAGTTCCTCTACCTGACGGCTCTAAATTAAACTGACAGCTTCCTTACAGCTTTGTAACAGTACTGTGAAATAATTAGTTTCCCAAAACTGTGCAAAAGCCCTATTTCTGCTCTGCTGGTCAAGCTCTTGTACTGTACGTGATTTGCAGCAGAGTCAGCTGCTGTGGTAGTATTACTACACTATCATGACATTTTTATAATAATCTCTTCCTACACGGTGGGAGATTTTAGCACTTTAATCTAACAGTGTTCTGTTCCCCACGGAAACCTACTGGGTATGTGCCATAGAAGTCAGGGTAATTCATTCCAATTAATGAGTTAATTCATTCATTAGGTGAATCCAATTATAGAAGAGGAATACCTTAACAAAGACAGGATGATGTGTGAAAGTGCAAGCGAGGTGAGCTGCAAGTGGAATTCAGTATTTCTTGACGGGCTTCGACTCCTCCTGACACTCTTGTGGTCAGACGAACCGACCAGCTAGAACTGAACCCCAGCATCAGTAGGGACTACGAAATCTAGCCTTTAGCCTGCGAGAGTGTGAGAGAGTAAGATAGAGAGAAAGAAAGGGAGAGAGATGGGGCAGATCAAGATGATTGCGTTTGAGTAGTGCAATGTGCATGCAATAGATTGGTACACCATACTGCACAATAGTGCACACACATGCACAAAGCATATGTACACACTGAGACACTTTTATTGGCATAGCACTTTATTACAGTTACAGTACACACGCACACACACACACACACACACACACACACACACACACACACACACACACACACACACACACACACACACACAAACACACACACACACACACACACACACACACACACACACACACACACACACACACGCACACGCACACGCACACACACACATGTACATAGAGAGTAAGACCTCTTTCTACACTATGATTTAACTTGGGTATTACAAACAGGATTAAGGTATCGTCGTATACAACATCCGATCTCAGGTCTCTGATGAAGCTTTTCTGTCGTCTGCGATCTTTGGAATTTCAAGGGCTCTCTGCATACCATAAAACCTGTTAACGTAACAAGGAGCCGCATAGCCAAGGTGGACGTACATCGTTCCTCTCTGAGGCGTATTACTATCTGTAACAATGTTAGCGACCTATGACACTAAGCCCCTTTCGCTTAGTGGATTAGGGTTTTGACCGGGATTTCCCCTGTGGGCCTTTTGGCTGGTGGGACTGAAGACTAACGTGCCCTCCAACGCGCTGATAAATTATGCTATGCTGATGTCATGACAGAGCATTAAAGACAACGACACACACAGTGGACACTGTTCAAGGTTACGAACAGAAAGCACCCCCTCCCTCTCCCTCTCCCTCATACCATCCAACCAACCCCCCCCTAATCGTCTTCACTCTTTGTCTGCTCAGTCTGATAGTGTGTTCTACATGAAGTGTCCGCTCCATGTCGCCTTACTTCCATGCATTTGATCCGAGTGCTGGCGGGTATAAATTATATGCTGGATAGCCTCTATATACGTTTCTTGTTCCTGCTTATATTTGGTCTGGGTGTAAAATATCAATTGATAAAAGATTTGATTGTCTTAAAAGGTAAGGAGAGAGAGAGAAAATAATCAAAGAAAGGAAGAAAGGAAGAGCAGTACAGTTGTTGGATTCGGTTAGATCAGTGTTTTGTGTTTTTCAACCTGTGGCTGCAGTTGGTCGTGTGATTTAATTCTTGAAATAGGCAAATCAAGAATAATCAGAAAAATAATTGAAACAATTTAAAATGTATATTATAATAAATAATTAATTTCAGTAAAATACTATTATGGCTTGTTATTCTAAAAAAATATTGCTACCCTTGTTGCATTCAATGGTATTTTTTCCAATATAATGCTTTCTGTTCATTTGTGTTTTCTAAATAAGCAGCGTTGCCGACTATATCTTTCCACTGTTTCCAAGTGGCCATGGCCTTCTTGCACTAATATTTTTGCATAAAGGGGGCTTTGGCACTGTTTGCTCAGCCATTGCATATGTATTTATAAGTCTTTATTGTTTGCGTGTTAGGGGTGGTTCTCAAAAGGTCTTCATGACAATTTAGTGTTACGGAAAAGTTAAAGGTTGGGAACAACATCTTACGAAGAAGAACACATTTCTATCATGTTCAGGGTTAGTGACGGCTTTGGTGGTTATTCAGTGATGCCTTGGTTGCATTCTGAAGTTCGTGAACCTCATATCAAAATCATGTTGGTCGTTGCCACGACTCTGTGTTGCTAGGGTTATTCAAACTGCCCTGTGAACTGGGAAGGAGCCTAGGACCAGGTCACACTGACCTTTGACCTAATTCCTAATGAGACCTGGATTCTCTCTCTATGTTCTCTGGTCAAATACCACCAGCTGCTGTTTGTGGATGAAGTCTCGAGGTGTTTAGTAAGAATCAAAGAAGGCATTATTCCCATGGAGCACTCCACTTCCCTTACCATGTTTTTTTTGTGCTTTGCCCAGGTGTTTAATTAGCAATGCTGAAAACTACAATAGTCTCTAGTGAACGAAAGGAAAACGCACACAAACACACACACGGACACGCACACGCGAGTAAGGTGCATTGGAAGGGAAGTGACACATAGACAGTCCGAAGACAACCATAAGATCCTGTTTATATAATGTGATACGTCCAAAGTGATCCTGCATTATTAGATCATTGTGTATGAGGCCTATCCTGTGTGTGCCACAGCATAGAGCACAGCGAGTGCACCTTCATTAGTGCAGGCTAGCTGGTGTACTTGATCTGATTTTAGACCCAGACTTGGGCCACTTATCTGGTTTCAGGACCATGGATAGCTCCATACAGCCTGGGACTATGGAGCTCTCAGCCCTGGAAACATTTACCCCTTTTACCACATCACTCCTTGTTTCCAATGTCCGTTTATCAAAAATTCAATGTTGATTGATAGAAAATATATCAGTTAATATTGTGTGTATATTAGGTGAAGATAAAGTAGCTATAGGTATTATAAAGTTATCAAGTTCCTTGGTTTTTCTTAAAGATTGCAAAGAACCTGAAATCTTCATACTGTACTAGTTAAGTGTAGTTTAATGGGTAAAATGCTAGCAACAGGATGTCGTCAGACATTCGAGTTAGGGTTTGTTTATTAGGCTACATGCTAGTTGCTATGCTGTCATAAATATATGGCATGTTAATCCCTTTGAGACTGTACCTGTGATTAAGGGCTATACAAATGAAATGGAATTGAATTGATTGCCAACCACATGATGTCATCATAGTGTGTAGAATGGGAACTCTTTAAACTCTAATAGTTTAGTGTAATTGAGTAGGCTACATGCTAGCAACATGTTGTCCTCAGAGGGTGTAGAACCTCAATGCTTTGTCCTGTAGTGGTTCAGTGTTGTTTAGCTCAGAAGAGGCTGTGTGAGTGAGGAGGGAATGCCAGCAGTGATAGCGCACCGCAGGATTACCACTAATCTCTCGCCGCTCCTCAGCTAAAAGTATTTCCTCCACCCCCCCGACTGTGTTAATCTGTGTGTCTGCCACCTGGTAACAACCTTTCATTTCATTGGCCGATGATGGTACAGCCGCATGATGAGGTCTTGTTTACTAGCTCTCATAACAACAGCAACCTCAACACCCCCCGAGAGGCAGGCACTGCTCTGCAGGGAAGTGTGTGCATGAGGGGTTGGTTTGTGTGTGTGTGTGTGTGTGTGTGTGTGTGTGCATGTGTATGCGTCACTGTATGTTGGGTGTAAACATTATTGTGCCGTGCATGTGAGGGTGTGTGTGTGTGTGTG